>NC_045434.1:72351124-72521940 GCF_002776525.5 Piliocolobus tephrosceles
GATGCCTGGAAGCTCATATATGTAACCTTTACTACAATATCTGAGATATAGTTCTGTTCACAAACCAGATGTAATCCAGAATTCACTGAACCATGGTGGCCTCTCATTACCACCCAGATCTCATGTGTGATACATGAGAAAGGCCATTTGTATTGAGAATGAATGGAGAATTACAGTGCAACTTAGATTGTTTGATGTGCCAATTATTTGTTTAATCTCTGCCACAGCTATATGGCAGAGACAAATTATTTTTATCTTATTGATAGAATAAAGTGAATATGATACTCATGTAAACGATGATCCCTGTGATGAGAAAATATTAAATAGATTGAAATCTATCACTTACTAACACTCAGTAAATTTGGAGAAAGTTTCATTTTCTTATCTGTAAAATGGCTATTCAATGGGTTTTAGAAACCTCAAAAAAGCATCATTATCTATCATATTACAATAAATAAAAGTTATAATAAGTCTGAGCAATTTAGTCAACCAAAAAAGAATAATTAGGAGGTAATGAGTGGAGAAAGGTTTGAAGTAATAGTCTTCTCTATACCTAATGGTTTTCAAATAATGGTTCTGATAAAATAGAATAAAGATTTCATGAAAACTTCTGATAGTCAAATTCTATTTAGCATTGATATATTTATTCTTTCAAGTAGGCTAGCACTTCGGTTGATATGTTAACAAAATCTTATTTATTTTATTCACTTTTTCTGTTCATCATATGAACTCAGTCTGAGACTTAAAGAATATTTCTGACAGAAAAAAAGGCAACCATAGCTTCAAATTACAGTGATATTATTTCTTATCTAAACCATAGACTTAAGAAGTGCTTTCTCAAAATTTCATGTACCACACAACTATACAGATTTCTTGGTTCACATATATTCTGATAAATAAGGTATGATAAGGAAGTATATATTTTGTTGTTGCTATTTGTTTTTTAAGTAGCCCTCATCACAAAAAGCCTTTAGCAGATATATTTTAAAAAGTAATGACTCTGAAAAAATAAAATTTGTTAATACTTTTTCCAATAATGTGACAGTAAAACTAAAGCCCTCTTAAGTGATAAATAGGGAATCTTATCAATTACAGGAGTAATGTTTCTGTATTTGGTGCTTTTATAGGGAAAAACTAGATTATAGAGGAAAAGGTTACAATTTGAACACTTGAATTATTCAGAATCTTTCCCCTTTTTCTCAAACCTATTGAAGATAGGATTTGGGTTTATAGTTTTGTTTTCAAAGCACTTCTATATATTATAATGATTTACTGACTTCTAATGAAAACTCAATATATATAAATTAATGGTTTTGAAAGACTTTTGATTATTACTAGTATGAGATTCATTAAAATAATATATTAAATATATGAATCAACATACTCGTCAAAGAGATTTTTTCCAAAACAGAAATTTTGTTGTAGCCAGAATAGTCTTCATTTTTAGTTCTTCCTATGCTTTCTACAACAGTTGGTGCTTAATTTTGTATAAATGGGAACCAAATATTTACAGTTGATTATGTTTAAGGTTTTAAGGACTATGAGTCACTTTAATCTGCTGTGCCTTATTACAATAAACCAACACACATTTTTTATATAATGTAGCACAGAATAAGAAGTAAATGAGGAAACAAACTGATTCCAGAGAGTTTTATCTGAACAAAGTGAGAGAATTATATTGCTTCTTTTCTATTTATGGTGACAATGTGGAAAATAATTCTGCCTAAGAAATTGATTGAAGGTAAATACAAACTTTTACTTCAAAGCTTCTACCAGTTATTTGTCTAAAGATGGCAATAGGTCTGTTCTTTGGAAAGTTGCAATCATGGGCCTCATCCGTTACTGACTGGCAGCCACTGAGCTAGATCAACAGACTCTTTCTCTAAAAGGCCAAATAGTATTTTATGCTTTCAAGAGCCATATGGTCTCTGTAGTAACTACCCACCTTTTCCATTTAGTTCAAAAACTGCCATAAACAAATTGGTGTGGCTATATTCCAATACAACTTTATGATCCCATAAAACTTTCCTTACGAAAGAGTGGTGAGTCAGCATTCGGCCTGTGGGCCATGGTTTGCTGACTTCTGGTCTAGAAACAAGAACATAAAGAAGGGAAAATTGAAATAGGTCTACCTAACAATTTTAAAATTCTATCTCCTTGGAAAATCTGAGCAGATAATATTTTCATTATTGTAAGTATTATCACTGAAAACATTTTGTTTCAACTTAGGAGGTGTGGGTATGTGTATGTTTATGTGTGTGTGTGAGAGAGAGAGAGAGAGAAAGAGAGAGTAGTAATTAACTACAGACAGTTAAATAAAGGCACTGTTCAGAGATGTGTGGGGAGATTTGAGAGGACCATTAAGTGATGATGAAGTACACAAGATCTGGGAACAACAGGAAACTCTTTTCCCTTTATTAGGAGTGGACGTGTTCTGCAGGAGCCTGGTCAGAGCTAGAATTCCAAGAGGGGTACCTTACATGATATGTGGCCATAGAAGCCCACAGGCACTTCCAGAAGTGTGAAGAAACATGGAATGATAAATGTTCTGACCACTATGCCCCCACCCATGTGTCCTGTATTCTCTTGCTGGTACCTCCCATTGGCTGACACAAATTAGAAGCCAGAGAGCAAGGGAGCCCAGGTGTTGCAGTCTATAACAGTTTCCCATGGCACATAGAAGGGAAAAAAAGTCAGAGAATAAATTGGGGAGTGCAAGGGTGACTCAGTATTATTTCCAGGAGTGATCACTGATGATTAAAAGAGCATAATAAGAAGTATGAGGACGTGTTATTTTAAAATTTATTGAAGCATAATTAAAATGCACTTATGCAAAGCAAACAATTTTATAAGTTTTGGCATACATGTGTATCCATCAACTATCACCACAATCAAGATAATGAGCATATCTATCACTGGAAAAGTTTCCTAATGTCCCTTTGTAACTTCCCTCCCATACTTTCCATCTCTCATCCCCAGAAACCACTGATCTACCTGTTTTCTATGACTAAAGGCTAGTTTACATTTTTTAGAATTGTATTTAAGTAGAATCACACAGTACAGTACATTTTCCTTTTTTGTCTGCCTTCTTATACTTAGCATAATTATTTTAGATTCATCCAGGTTCTTGTGTGTAGAGATAGTTCATTTATTATTTGTTGCTGAGAAATATTTCATCATAAGGAGTGGAAGTTATTTATTCATTCACCTGATGATAAACAGTTGGGTTTTATCTGGTTTGGCTATTGCAGATAAAGTTGCTATGAATGTTTTTGTGGAAGTTTCTGTAGGAACATAGGTATAGTGGGGTGAATGAATATTGATCCCCAAAAACATATGCCTTAGTATTAGCCTCCAAACAAATGTGAATGTGACCTTATTTGGAAATTGGATTTTTGCAGATATAATTAAGTTAGGGATCTTGAGAAGAGATCATCCTGGATTTAGGGTGGGCCGTAAATCCAAAGACTGGTATTCTTATAAGAGAGAAGAGAGGAAGATTTGAAAGACACAGTCTGAGTGAGCAGAAGGCCATGTGAAAATAAGAGTCAGAGTTTGGAGTGACGCATCTATAAGCCAAGAAAAGCCAAGAAATGCTGCAGCCACCAAAAGCTAGGAGAGAGGCACAGAACAGTGCCTCCCAGCCCTCAGAAGAAGTTCTAGTTTCTGAACTGGATTTTCTAGTTTCTGAACTGTGAAAGAATAAATTATTGTTGCTTTACGCCACCAGGGTTGTGGTGATTTGATATGGAAGCTATAGGAGACAACACAACATGCTTTCATTACTTTGGGTAAATACCTAGGAGTAAAATGAATGAATAATATGCTAGATATGTGTTTGACTATTTAAGGAACAGCCCAAGTCTTTTTTATAAAGTTGCACCATTTTATATTCTCATCAGCACTGTGTAACAGTCCTAGTTATTCTACATCCTTGCCAACTCTTGGTATCTCAGTCTTTTTAATTTTAGCCAGTAGATTAGGAATGTAGAGAGATAACTAACTCTGGTTTTACTTTGCATTTTTAAGCAATTAACAGTGTTGAGCATCTTTACATGTGCTTACTTTGCCTTCGATATACTTTCTTCATTGAAGTGTCCATTCACATCTTTTGTCCATGTTTAAATTTTGTTTTGCTGTCTTATTATTGACTTCAGGGGGTTCTTTATACATTCTGAATACAAGTCTGTTTCAGCTATGTGATTTGCAATGTGTTCTTTCAATTGGTAGGTAGCCTTTTCTTTCTCTTAAAAGTTTACTTCAAAATTCAGATGTTTTTAATTTTGATTAACGCCAATTTATCAACTTGTGTTCTATGGTGTATTAAAAAAAATCTTTGCCTACATGAAGGTCACAGAATTTTCCTGTTATATTTTCTCCAAAAAATTTTACATTTTTTGATTACATTTAGGTCTATGGTCAATTTTGAGTAATTTTTGTTAGTGCAAATAGATTAAAGTTATTTTTGCTGTGTATAAATAGTTTTAGCATAATTAGTTTAAAACAATGACCTTTTTTCTACTTAAAATTTGCACCTGGCACCTTGCAACTTGCACCTTGGTAAAAATCTATGTGTCTATTTCTGGACTTTTCTGTCCCATTGGTTGAATTGTCTATCTTTACATGAATATCACACATTTTTATATTCACATTTTTAAAAACTAAGTCTTGAAATGAGGTAGTATTAGTCACTTACTTTGTTTTATCTTTTTAAAGTTTTTTTTTTTGGCTTTTCTAGAACTTTTGTACATCCACATTAATGTTAGAATCAGCTTATCAATACATACGAAGAAGTGTGCTAGGATTTTTTTTTTCAGATTGCATTGAATCTATACATCCATTTCAGGAGAGTTAATATATTGAGAGGGATTGCTATATCTAGCCATTTATTTAGGTCCCCTACAATTTCTTTCCACAGTGTTTTATAATTATCAGTACAAGTTTTTTTGTTGATACAGAATATTTTACATAGTTATGGGGCACATGTGATATTTTGTTGCATGCCTAAAATGTGTAATGATCAATTCAGGGTATTTGGGGTGTCCATCACCTTGAGTATGCATCATTTCTATGTTGGGAAAATGTTGAGAACATTCCAAGTTCTCCAAGCTACTTTGAAATATAAAACACGTTGTTGATAACTATAGTCACCTTATTTTGCTTTTGAACATTAGAGCTTATACCTTCTATCTAACTACGTATTTGTACCCATTCTTCAAACCTCTCTTTATCCCTGCTCCCACCCACACACCCTTCCCAGCCTTTGGCATTTGGTATTTATTGTTTTACTCTCTAGTTACATAAGGTCAACTTTTTTAACTCCCATGTCTGAGTGAGAACATGTAATATTTGTCTTTCTGTGCCTGGCTTATTTCATTTAACAAAATGACTCTCAGTTCCATTTATGTTGCTGTAAATGACATGATTTCATTCTTTTTATGGCTGAATAGCATTCCATTGTGTATATATACCATATTTTCTTTATCTATTCATTCATTGATGGGCACTTAAGTTGATTCCATACCATGGTTATTGTGAATAGTGCTGTAATAAACATGAAGGTTCAGGTATTCCTTTGATATACTGATTTATTTTCCTTTGAATAAATTCCCAGTAGTGGGATTATTTGATTATATGGTAGTTCTACTTTTGGTTTTTTGAGACATCCCTGTACTGTTTTATATAGTGCCTGTACTAATTTATGTACCACTAACAGTGTGTAAGAGTTCCCTTTTCTCTGCATCCTGGTGCATCCTGGCCAGTATCTTGTTTTATTTTTTTATTTTTTGGTCTTTTTAGTAATAGTCATTCTAACTTGGATCAGATGATATCTCATTGTGGTTTTGATTTACATTTCTCTGATGATTAGTGAAATTTAGCATTTTTTCATAAACCTGTTGGACATTTGTATATCTTCTTTTGAAAACTGTCTATCCATGTCCTTTGTCCACTTTTTAATGGAATTATTTGTTATTTTTACTGTTGAGTTGTTTGAGTTCCTTGTATAATCTGGATATTAGTCCTTTGGTGGATGAATAGTTTGCAAATATTTTCTCCAACTCAACAGGTTGTCTCTTCATTTTGTTGATGGTTTCATTTGCAGAAACTTTTCAGTTTAATATAGTCTTATTTATCAATTTTGTTGTTGTTGTTGCTTTTGAGGTTTTAGCCATAATATCTTTGAAGTGTTTTCCCTATGTTTTCTGTTAGCAATTTTATAGTTTTAGGTCTTATGTTTAAGTCTTCAATCCATGATAAATTTATTTTTATATATGGTGAGAGATAGGGGTAGAGATAGGGGTCTAGTTTTATACAGATATCCGATTTTTCCAGCACCATTTATTGAAGAGGGTGAGTTCCCCACCGCCCCCCATGCATGTTCCTGGTGCCTTTGTCAAAAATCAGTTGTCTATAAATATATGGGTTTATTTCTGGATCCTTTTTTCTGTTTCATTGGTCAATGTGTCTGTTTTTTTTATTAATACCATGGTCTTTTGGTTTCTATAGCCTTGTAATATATTTTTAAGTCAGGTGGTGTGATGCTTCAGCTTTGCCTTCCTTTTCTTGTTTTTTCTTCTCAAGACAGAGTCTTGTTCTGTCACCCAGGCTGGAGTGTAGTGGTGCCATCTTGGCTCACTGCAACCTCTACCACCGAGTTTAAGCAATTGTCCTGCCTCACCCTCCGGAGTAGCTGGGATTACAGGCACGCACCACCAACACCTGGCTAGTTCTTGTATTTTTAGTAGAGACGGGGTTTTACCATTGTTAGTCAGACAGGTCTCAAACTTCTGACTTTGTGACCCACCTGCCTCGGCCTCCAAAAGTGCTGGGATTACAAACATGAGCCACCCCACCCAGCTCTGTCCTCGTTATTTAAGATTACTTAGGTAAAGCTATTTGAGCTCTAGTTTGGTTCTACACAATATTTAGGATAGTTTTTTTCTATTTTTGTGAAAAATGTCATTGGTGTTTTGATGGGGATTGCATTGAATTTGTAGATTGCTTAAGGCAGTATGGTGATTTTAATGATATTAATTCTTATAATCCATGCACATAGAATGTATTTCCATTTGTCTGTGCATTTTTAAATTTCATTCATCAGTGTCTTGTAGTTTTCTTTGCTGAAATCTTTCATCTTCCTGGTAAAATTTATTCCTAGGTATATTTTTTTGTTTGTTTGCTATTTTGTTATTTTTTTGGGGGGAGAGCAGTTGTAAATGGGATTGCTTTCTTGATTCCTTTTTCAGCTAGTTTGTTACTAGTATATAAAAACACTACTGATATTTTTACATTGATTTTGTATCCTGCAACTATACTGAATTTATTTATTTATTTAATTTTTTGAGACAGAGTTTTTTACTCTTGTTGCCCAGGCTGGAGTGCAATGACACGATCTCAGCTCACTGCAACCCCTGCCTCCTGGGTTCAAGCGATTCTCCTGCCTCAGCCTCCTGAGTAGTTGGGATTACAGGCGCCCGCCACCAGGCCTAAGTTTTTGTATTTTTAGTAGAGATGAGGTTCACCATATTAGCCAGGCTGGTCTTGAACTCCTGACCCCGTGATCTGCCCACCTCGGGCAGATCCCAAAGCACTGGGATTGAACCACCACACCCAGCCTATACAGAATTTATTTATGAGATCAAAGTATTTTGGTTTAGTTTTTACATTTTTCTAGATATAATATCGTATCATCAGCAAAGAGGGACAATTTGACTTTCTCTTTTCCAATATGGATGACTTTTATTTCTTTCTCTTGCTTGATTGTTCTAAGACATCCAGTACAATGTCAAATAAGAGTGGTAAAAGTGGAACCCCTTGTCTTGTTATATGTCTTATAAGAAAGGCTTTCATCTTTTCCCCATTCAGTATAATATTGGCTGTGTGTTTGTCATATATGGCATTTATTGCATTGAGATATGTTCTTTCTACGCCTAGTCTGTTGAGGGTTTTTATTATGAATAAATGTTGAATTTTATACAACATCTGATGCTTTTTCAGCATTAGATCTGATGTATTATATTTATTGAATTGCGTATGTTGAACCATCCTTCCATCCTTAGGATATGTTGGATTCAATTTGCTACTATTTTGCTGAGGAGTTTTGCATATATGTTCATCAGGGATATTGGTCTGTGGGTTTCTTTTCTTTTTTGTCTGGTTTTGGTATCAGAGTAATGCTGACTTTATAGAATGACTTAGGGAGAATTCACTTTTCTTCAACTTTTGGAATAGATTGAAAAGAACTGGTGTTAGCTCTTCTTTGGATGTTTGATACAATTTGGCAGTAAAGCCATTCATTCATGGACTTTCATTTTTCGGAGAGTTTTTATTACTGATTCTATTTCATTACTCTTTATTGATCTGTTCAGGTTTTCTAATTATTCCTGATTCAATCTTGGTAGGTTGTATGTGTCCAGGAATTTATCCCTTCCCCCTAAATTTTCATGTTGTTAATGTATACTTGTTCATAATGATATTCAATGAGATTTTTTTATGTTTGTGGGATCAATTTTAATGTCTCCCTTTTCATTTTAATTTTGTTTATTTGGATCTTTTCTCTTTTTTCTTGGTTAATCGTATCAAGTAGTGTATCAATTTTATTTTTCTTTTAAAACATCAACTTTTCATTTTGCTGATCCCTTCTATTATTTTTTAGTCTCTTTAATTCTTCTTTATTATTTATTTTCTTCTACTAATTTTTGGCTTCATTTGTTCTTGCTTTTCTAGTTCCTTGCTTTTCTAGTTCTTGCTTTTCTGTGCACTGTTAGATTGTTTACTTGAAATATTTCTAGTTTTTTTAATGTAGGTACTTATTGCTATTGTGTTCCCTCTTAGCACTGCTTTTGCTGTATGCCATAGGTCTTAGTATGTTGTGTTTCCATTTTCATTTGTCTCATAACATTTTTGCTTTTATTGTTAATTTCTTCCTTGACCCAGTGGTCATCCAGGAATATGTTGTTTAATTACTATGTATTTGTACAGTTTCCCTAGTTCCTCTTGTTATTGATTTCTGGTTTTATTTTATTGTGGTCTAAGAATAAACAATATGATTTCAATTTTTTAAGTTTGTTGAGACTTGCTTTGTGTCCTAACATATGCTCTCTTCTGGAGAATGTTTCATGTACTGATGAGAGGAATATTTATTCTAGAACTGTCAGATGAAATGTTCTGTAAATATCTGTTAGGTCCATTTGGTCCGATGTGCAGTTTAAATAGTGTTCCTCTGCTAATATTCTAGATCAACTTTCTAGTGCTGAGAATAGAGTATTGAATTTCCCAGCAATTACTGTATTGGAATCTGTCTCTCCCTTAAATCTAATAATACTTGCTTTATACATCTAGGTGCTCTAGTTTTAGGTGCATATATGTTTAGAATTATTACATTCTCTTGCTGAATTAATTTCTTTATCATTATATAATAACCTTCTTTGTCTCTTTTTACTGTTTTTGACTTAAAGTCTTTCTTTTAATCTGATGTAAGTATAGCTACTCCTGCTCACTCTTGATTTCCATTTTCATGGAATGTCTTTTTCTATCCCTTTTCTTTCAGTCTATGTGTCTTTATAGGTGAGATTAGTTTCTTCTATGTCGAGCCTTTTTTTCCTTATCCACTCACAGTCTATATCTTTTAAGTGGTAAGTTTAATCCATTTACATTCAATGTTATTGTTGGTATGTGAGGACTTATTCTTGTCATTTTATTAATTGATTTCTGGTTGTTATATATATCCTTTGTTCCTTTATTTCTCTCTTACTCCTTATCATCATAGTTTGGGGTGGTTTTCTGTAGTGGTAACATTTGAATCTTTTCCTTATTTGAGTATTTGCTGAATCAGTGGTTTTTATATTTTTGTGTGTTTTCATGAGAGTAGATACCATTTTTTTGCTTCCCAGCGTAGGACTCCCTTAAGCATTTCTTGTAAGATTGGTCTAGTGGTGATGAATTCTCTCAGTTTTTGCTTGTGTGGAAAAGACTTTTTTCTTCTTCATTTATGAAACATAACTTTGCTAGATATAATATCCTTGGCTGACTTTCTTTTTCCTTCAGCTCTTTGAATATATTATCCCATTCTCTCCTGCTGTATGAGGTTTCTGCTGAGAAAATCTCTGTTAGTCTGATTGGTGTTCCTTTATAAATAACTAGACACTTTTCTCTTGTTGGTTTTAGAATTCTTTCTTTGTCTTTGACTTTTCACAGTTGGACTAAAATATGCCATAGAGAAGATCTTTTTTTGAATTAAATCTCTTTGGGGATCTCTGAAGCCCCTGTGTCTGGGTGTCTGAACCAGTTGCTGGACTTGGGAAGTTTTCATTTGTTATTTTGTTAAATAGGTTTTCTAACCCTTTGTCTCCTCTTCACCTTTTGGGAGGGACACTGAAAATTCAAAAACGTGATCACTTTATGGTGTCGCATATGTCATATAGGCTTGCCCATACTTTTCACTTTATTTTTGTCTCACTGGGTTATTTCAAAAGACCTTCAAGTTCAAAGATTCTTCCTTCAGCTTCATCTAGTCTATTGCTGAATATTTCAAATATATTTCATTCAATAAATTATTCAGTTCTAGTTCCAGAATTTCTATTTGGTTCTTTTTAATGGTTACTTTCTCATGCATATCCATAATTGTGTTTCTGATTTTTTTGGTATCTCTTTTCAGTATTCTCTTGTATCTCACTGGAGTTTCTTTAATATCAATATTTTGAGTCATTTTGCCAGGATTTCAAAAATTTCTTTTTGATTGGGATCTGTTGCTGAAGAATTAATGTGATCCTTTGGAGGCGTCATATTTTTTTTTTTCATGTGTTGTATGTCCTTATGTTAATATCTATGCCTCTGGTAGTAACAATTGCTTCTTTTTTTTTTTTTTTTTTTTTTTTGAGATGGAGTCTCACTCTGTTGCCTAGGCTGGAGTGCAGTGGCATGATCTCGGCTCACTGCAAGCTCCACCTCCCGGGTTCATGCCGTTCTCCGGCCTCAGCCTCTGGAGTAGCTGGGACTATAGACACCTGCCACCACGCCCAGCTAATTTTTTTGTATTTTTAGTAAAGATGGGTTTTCACCGTGTTAGCCAGGATGGTCTCGATCTCCTGACCTCATGATCCGCCCACTAGGGCCTCCCAAAGTGCTGGGATTACAGGCGTGAGCCACCATGCCTGGCCTGAATTTGCTTTTTTAGGGGAGAATTTTTTCCTAAAAGTGTACCTATGGTATTGGATGCATATTGCACTTCGGCTTTGATATCCTGGGTGTGTGCAGTATTGCAATCTCTGCATGATTTCTTTGGTTATAAATAGTGTAATTAGTGTCTGTGATTTCCTTGGTGGCTCAGGGTAAGGTGTTGTTAATGGAGGCTATGGCAACATTTTGGGATGCCATGTAGTCTAGTCTTCAGGCGCCAGCGGTGGCATCAGTGAGCTGAGTGTGCCTGTCTTTGTGTCCCAGGTTGGAACTGGTTTTAACAGATCTAGTCAGGTCAATTTGGGGGCCTCCAGAGAGCCTGTGTGAGTTCCAGAAATGGCAGCAATGGGGTGGGCAGGTGGGTAGATTCTTGAGCCCTCGGTAGTAGGCATGGTGTGAGTGATGGCAGTTGCAGTAGTGGAACAATGCTCTGGGACCCAAGCTGTCAGTCCTGGTGTTGTAAGTGGCTGCAATAGGCTAGGCGGGTCAATTCCCAGGCCTGCAGGTGGCACATGTGGGTGGGTGCAAGCTGTGGTTGTAGTGGTAGTTTGGGTGAGCCTGACCTCAGACTCTGGAAAAATGCTCAGTTGCCAATGGTGTCGGACTGGGCGGAGCAATTCCCAGAGGCCTAAATGGCATGCCCTTGTACTGTGTGTAGGGGAGGGACACAGCTGGGCTGAGTGGGCCTGTCCTTAGGCCCCCTGGTGATATGATACGTGGATGCACTGGCTGTGGTAGGCAGAGGTGGGGTGATTCCCTGGCCTTCAGAAGAATGCTTTGGTGGTAGCAGCAATGGGTGTGCTGAAGCCTTGCTACTGAGGAGAGCTGCATTGTTTTCAGTGGGAGCAGCTATAGGCAGGCAGCTGTCAGGGGCATGCTTTGCTCATATCTCGGCCCCTCTGCAGCCTACAGTGGCAGCTGCTGCAGGCAGTGGAGTTTGTCCTCAGGGCACATGAAAATGCATGGCTGCCCCTCTGCTGGGGTGTCAGGTAACAGCCAGTGGCTCCCACCTAAGCCCTGGTGGCAGCAGTTGCAGGAAGGGAATGTCACTGTGGCTACAGGGATATGGAGATGCGGGGTTTGTGGTGGTAGGTTAGAACATAGCTTGATGAGAGCTGGGCTCTCAAAAAGGCACCGTGCTGCAACTGTTCAGGACTCAGGGATTTGTGGGACTCAGGGATTTGTGGGACTCAACCTGGGCTGTCTCTTTGAATTGTCATTTTGTAGTCTCCAGGAAGCTCCCTGTGTTAATTTCAGGGCCTGTAAGGGTGGAGGGACTCTCCAGTGGCAAGGATTATAGGAGTCCATGAAAGGAATGTGGACCACTGAGGGCTCTCTCTTACCTTTTCCCCATTTTAGGGAGCTCCCCAGGATCCCAGCCAATCCCAGCTAAGCAGGCTACCCGGCTGACCTCTCCTTACATGCTGTCAGTGCTTCCCAGCACTTCTCTGTAGAATGTCAATGTTCTCTCTTAGGTAATCTATTTAAGTTATGATTATCTATTTGCTATTTTGTTTCTCCTCCATAGAAGACACAAGTACCAGATGCATCTAGTCAGCCATCTTGAAGCCCCTCTACCAACACAAGTTTTTCCCATCTTTTCTCAAATACCCGTACATTCTAGTAGCTTTACTCACCTATACATTCTAGTAGCTTTTTAATAGATTCCTTTAGTTTTCTATGTGACTGATTGTGCTTTTCTAAACAAAGAACATTTTCTTTCTTTCTCTTCATTCTGGGAGCCTTTTGTATTTGTTCCTTGCATTATTATACTGACTAAAACTACCAGTGTAATGCTGAGTAGAAGTGGTGAAGAAAGACAATCATTGTTTTGTTCCTGACCTTTGGAGGAGAGCAGTTAATCTTTTACCATTAATATGATAACAGCTGGGTTTTCATAGATGTCCTTTATCTAGTTAAGGATGTTTCCTCATATTCATAGTTTACTGAGGGTTTGTATCAGGAAAAGATATTGGATTTTTAATAATTTTTTTTGAGACAGGTTTTTGCTCTTTCACCCAGGCTGGAGTACAGTGGCACAGCTCACTGTACCCTCAACTTTAGGGACTCAAGCAATCCTCCTGCTTCAGCCTCCTGAGAAGCTGGGAGTACAAGCATGCACCACTAGGGCCAGCTAATTTTTTCTACCTTTTGTGGAGGCAGAATTTCCACTAAGTTGCCTAGGATGGTCTTGAACTCCTGGGATCAAGCAATCCTCCAGCCTCAGCTTCCCAAAGTGCTGAGATTAAAGGCATAAGCAACTGCTCCTGGCCCATACTGGATATTTTTCAAATGCTTTTTATGTGTCATAAACAATGACTTAAATTTTTAATTTCTTAATATAATGTATTATTGATTTATTTTTAAATTAAACCAATCTTGCATTCCTGGGATATACGTCACTTGGTCATGAATATGTTATTCTTTTTGTGTGTGTTAGATTCATTTTGCTAAGCATTTGTGTGTCTACTTTCGTGAATAATATTGGTTTTTAATTTATATATAATGTCTCTTTATGATCTTCACATCAGAGTAATACTGACCACTGAAGATGAGTTAGAAATTCTTCCCTATTCTTAAATTTTAAGGAAGAGTTTTATAGAAGGAATACAATGTTTTTCTTTAAATATTAGTAGACTTCACCAGTGATGTCTTCTATGCCTGCGATTTTCTTTTGGGATGGTTTTAAACTACACATTCAAATTATTTTTTAGAAATAGAGCTAATTAAGTTATTTGTTTCTTCTTGAATTTTTGTAGTGTGTTTCTTTCAAGGAATTTGGCCATTTCATCCAAGTTGTCCAATGTATTGTCATAAAGTTGTTCATAACATTTACTATTTTTCTTTAATATTTCTATAATCAGTAGTGATGTCACCAACCTCATGCCTGAGATTGGTCATTTGTACCCTTTCTCTTTTTTCTAATCAGTCTGGCTAGAGGTCTATCAATTTAATTGATCTCAAAGAACCAGGTTTTTGGAATTTTTTTTTTTCCCTGTTTCTTATTTCATTGGTTTCAACTTAAGACTTTTGTCATTTTCTTTCTTCTGCTTACTTTGGGTTTACTTGGCTCTTATTTTTCTATTTTCTAAAGGTTTCCCCAGAGGGAATTTATTTTAGAATTCTCTTCTTTTCAGAGATGAGTTCAATGCTAAATATTTCTTCTAAGTTTTACCTTAGTAGCATCTCATACATTTTTTACACCTATACATTTTTGTGTTGTTTCAAAACACTTTCAAACACTTTACACTTCCCTATAATCTATACATTATTTGAATTATGTTATGCAATTTCTAAATATCTGAGGATATTCCAGATGTATTTCTAATATAATTGTATTGTGGTCAGATACCATAATTTATATGTCTTGAATCCTTTTACATTATTTAGACTTGTCTTATGGCTCAAAATAGGATCTATCTTGGAAATTGTTCTGTGAGCATGTGAAAAGAATATGCATTCTGTTGTTGGGTGGAATGTTCTGTAAACTTCAAAAGTAACATCTAGTATTATTTGCATTGTTCTACTCTTCTATATCTTCACTACTTTTTTTTCTATTTGTTCAATTAATTATTGTGAGAGGGATATTGAAACATCTGACGATAATTGTGGATTTGTCTTTTTCTCCTTGCAGTTCTACTAGTTTTTTTCCCTGTGTTTTAAAGTTTTCAGTTATCAAAGGGATAAATGTTTAAGACTGTTATGTTTTCTGAAGGATATGGTTCTTTTGTCATTGTAAAATGACCTTTTTTATCTCCGATAATATTTTTTGCTTTGACATTTATTTTCTTTGATATTAAGATATCTATTCAGGCTTCTTTTGATGTGTGTTAGAATGACTCATTTTATTCTATTCTTTTACTTTTAATTCATTTGTGACTTTATATTTAAAGATTTCCCTTTTTTATTTTTTTATTTTTATTTCTTTTGAGATGGAGTTTCACTGTTGTCATTCAGGCTGGAGTGCAATGGCGTAATCTCAGCTCACTGCAACCTCTGCCTCCCAGGTTCAAGTGGTTCTCCTGCCTCAGCCTCCCAAGTAGCTGGGATTATAGGCATGTGCCACCACGCCCAGCTAATTTTTGTATTATTAGTAGAGACAGGGTTTCGCCATGTTGGCCAGGCTGGTCTTGAACTCTTGACCTCAGGTGATCCATCCACCTCAGCCTTCCAAAGTGCTGGGATTACAGGTGTGAGCCACTGTGCCCGGCCAGGTTCTCTTTTAGGTAGGTATGTATTTTGAATTTTTGCCCCCTTCGAATCTCATGTTGAAATGAGATTCCCCAGTCTTTGAGGTGGGGCCTAGTGGGAGATGTTTGGGTCATAGGGACAGATCCCACATGAATGGCTCGTTGCTGTTTTCTCCATAATGAGTGAATTCACAAGATCTGATTGTTAAAAAAAAAGCCTGGCACCTCCTTCGCTCTCTGTTGCTCCCACTCTCACCATGTGACACATTTGCTTCCCCTTTGCCTTGTGCCATGAATAAAAGCTTCCTGAGGCCTCACCAGAAGCTGAACAGATGCTGGTGCCATACTTGTACAGCCTGCAGAATCATGAGCCAAATAAACCTTTTTTCTTTATAAATTACACAGTCTCAGGTGTTCCTTTATAGCAATGCAAAATGGATGAATACAGCAGTATATACTTAGGTCTTGCCTTTTCATCCAGCCTGCAAAACTTTGCCTTTTAATTGCAGTGTTGACACGATTTAAATTTAGTGTAATTATTGATATGGATGGATTTACATCTATCATTCTGCTCATTGTTTTCTTTGCTGCTCATGTTCTTTGTTCGGAGTTTCCTCTTTTTTGCCTTCTTTTTGATTTTTTTAAAATTCCATTTTGTTACCTTGATGGTTTAGAAAAATGAAGACCTCTTTAATAAGGTGGTACTTGAACAAGACCTGAAGGAAGTAAAGGAGCAAGCCCTTTGGTTGTCTCAACGAAAAGCTTTATAGATAGAAGGAAGAGCAAGTTTAACGTCCTGAAGCAGAAGTACATTTGACATTGTGGAATAATAGCAGGTGACCATTGTGCCTGGAAAGGAGTAGAGAGGTAGGAATAAACATAGAGAGAAGACAGTAGAGAGGGACTGGGAGTTTGTGGGTGGGCTACAAGCTCATTTCTGGGCACGTAGAAGTCTTTGGGGGAAAAGAGTTTTCTGAACTTCCATTGCTTCAAGCAAAGGTGTCTGCCACCATACCCCTACTCCCACAAAGTAAAATGAAGATTTTTTGAATCATCATCACGATCTGACTAATAGAACCTCTGGACTAATTTGTTTATGCCTATTTGCCCATTTTATAATGTTCTGTGCAAAAGTCCAGTACTCAGGTCATCACTCATTCATCACTCTCTTTGCTTCTCCAAAACATGAGCTTTCCAATGTGCCCTTTGAGATTCATGATTCATTATTACAAAAATTCCCTCTATCTTCATACTCTTTTTCTGAATGTTCCAGGTACAGACTGGAAGCTGGCACTTCCCTGTGGACACTAATTCTTTTCTTCTCTCTCAATTGTTTTCTTTCCCATGAGCTTTATATCATTGTCCTGGAAGACAGATAGTACACTGGCCTTTCACTGTTACTTCCAGCTCATTGTCTTTCCTGCCTCTCCCAAATCTACACCTTTTGGTGACTGTGTTATCAGATTAGAAATGTATATTCGTATGTTTAGGTTTGATAGACGAGATTCAGCAAACCTTCTAGTCTCTTCCTCTTTGCCAACATCTGCCTTTAAATATTGACTATTCTGTGGCAGGAAGTTTTCCCTATTTTTGTTCCCAATCTCAAGCCTGTGGTTTTAAAGGCTCTTATGCAGGGTATATCATTAGAGGCACACTCAAAATAGGCCGGGGGTGCTGGCTCATGCTTCTAATCCTAGCACTTTGGGAGGGTGAGGTGGGTGAATCACTTGAGATCAGGAGTTCAAGACCAGCCTGGCCAATATGGTAAAATCCCATCTCTACTAAAAATACAAAAATTAGCCAGGCATGGTGGCAGGCACCTGTAATCCCAGCTACTCGGGAGGCTGAGGCAGGAGAATTGCTTGAACCCAGGGGACAGGGGTTGCAGTGAGCCAAGATCGTGCCACTGCACTCCAACCTGGGCAACAGAGTGAGACCCTGTCTCAAAATAATAATAATAATAATAATAATAATAATAATAATAGGTGTATCTAAATATAGAGTGGGTTAAAAGATAACAATAATAGCAGCAACAATAAACCCTGGGCAAATTACTGATCGTCCTTGTGGCTCAGTTTCTTTATCTTTACTCGATGACTAGATATCCTCCTTCATTTACTCAGACATTACTCCAATAATTATCTACTGCCTCTCTTGAATGGTCAGATTTTTGCTACC
The DNA here is from genome assembly GCF_002776525.5 of Piliocolobus tephrosceles. Taxonomy (NCBI): domain Eukaryota; kingdom Metazoa; phylum Chordata; class Mammalia; order Primates; family Cercopithecidae; genus Piliocolobus; species Piliocolobus tephrosceles. Next base: position 72,368,671 of record NC_045434.1, read on the forward strand.
TACTGATTGCTTTTCATCAACATGTAGTTATTTTTTTTTTTTAATCCATCTTTACAAAACATTCTCTTGGCCTTACTTCCCTATCTTGTTACTGTCTGTTTCTTAGCTCTTCTTTATAGCATAACCCCACTAATCATGGTTTTTCTCCCACTTCCGCACTAGAACTGCCCTTACTTCCACCATACTATTTTTCTTCATGTTGCTAAATCCAAGGTCAATTCTTAGTTCTTATCTTACTTGTCCTGTGATCTCATAGGACCCCATGCTCCCTTGGTTTTCCTCCCATCTGGCTGATACTCCTTTCTAGTTTCCTTCACTGGAACTCCTCCTCAGTCTTTTAATATTGGATAGTCAAGGGCTCCATTCTGATATCTATTTTTGTCTCATTCTACACTCAAGTCCTTATGACTTTAGGCAGTTTCGTGGCTCTAACAGCCATCTATATACTACTCATTCTCAAAGTTTTATTTCACTAAAAATAAGATAATTTTTGGCTTAGTTCTCTTTCTGAAATTTCTAGGTCCTTTATACAACTGCTTATTCAACATCTTACTTGAACATTTAATACAACACTACTCTGTGGTTACTACAAGTAAATGCTACTTTAAGTGTGCTACTTAAGTGCTAATAAATGCTACTTTAAGTGTGGCCACTTAAGTGTGGTTCATGGACTGATGCCCATCCACAAATTGTTGCCAGTCTGCAATGAAATAAGCACAAAAATGAGAGTAAGAGGTTGGAACCTTTTTTTTTTTTTTCTGAGACGGACTCTCATCTTGTCGCCCAGGCTGGAGTGCAGTGGCATAATCCCAGCTCACTGCAACCTCCATGTCCCAGGCTCAGGTGATTCTCTTGCCTCAGCCTCCCAAGTAATTGGGATTACAGGAGCATGTTACTACGCCCAGCTGATTTCTGTATTTCTAGTAGAGAAGAGATTTCACCATGTTGGCCAGGCTGGTCTCGAACTCCTGACCTCAGGTGATCTGCCCACCTTGGCCTCCCAAAGTGCTGAGATTATAGGTGTGAACCACAGTGCCTGCCCGAGCTTGGGAACTTTTATAGTAATTTATGGTTGCCTTATGCAACAACATGAGCTATTTGTTGGTGGTGTTCCAGTGGTCTTGTCTCATTGAACGGGGTATAGACCAGTTTACATGTTGTCAACCTTGCAACGATAAAGATGTGTGTGGCATGAGTTGAGTTTTAGTTACAGGCAGTAGGACCAAATATTTGACCCCATGTGATGATTAATAGTGAGTGTCGACTTGATTGGATTGAAGGATACAAAGTATTGATCCTGGGTGTGTCTGTGAGGGTGTTGCCAAAGGAGATTAACATTTGAGTCAGTGGGTTGGGAAAGGTAGACCCACCCTTAATTTGGGTCAGCCCAATCTAATCAGCAGCCAGCTTGGCTAGAATATAAGCAGGTAGAAAAATGTGAAAAGAGAGATGGCCTAACCTCCCAACTTACATCTTTCTCCCTTGCTGGATGCTTCCTGCCCTGGAACATCGGACTCTCAGTTCTTCAGTTTTGGAACTCGGACTGGCTCTCCTTGCTCCTCAGCTTGAAGGCGGCCTATTGTGGAAGCTTGTGATCATGTGAATTAATAATAAACTCCCCCTTATATGTATATATACACATATATATGTACATATACATATGTGAACTGGCCAGAAATTATCTCCAAGTATATTATTTAGTGGGGGAAAAAATCAGGTTACAGAATAATACATTAAGAGTACAATCTCATTTATTTAAATAATGGAAAAACTAAAATCATGTGTCTATCCACTTATATTTCTATATAAAAATACATATTAAATGACAAAGAAACATATATATATTCTATTAGTTCTGCCCCTCTAGTTCTGAGACTGAGTAAACTCCACTTTATAGACAGACAGACAGATAGATAGATATTCTATTAGTTCTATGTGTGTATATACACACACACACACACACATATATATATATTCCATTTGTTCTGTCCTCCAGTTCTGAGACTGGGTAAATTCCCCTTTACGTATACAAATAATCATAAACTCCCCTTTTTATGTATATATTTATACATGTATAGGTACATGTATAAATATATACATAAAAAGGGGAGTTTATGATTATATGTATACGTAAAGGGGAGTTATATATATGTATATATAAAGGGGAGTTTACCCAGTCTCAGAACTGGAGGGACAGAACAAATGGAAGATATATAATATATATAGTGACGTAAGTGATTCTCCTGCCTCAGCCATACGTATATATATGGTAGTTTATATATATAAAAATGGGGATGTATATATATAAAATGGGAGTTTACCCAGTCTCAGAACTGGGGGGACAGAACTAATGGAATATATATGTGTGTGTGTGTGTGTGTGTGTAAACACACACGTAGAACTAATGGAATATCTATCTGTCTGTCTATCTATCTATCTATCTATCTATCTATCTATCTATCTATCTATTTATAAAGGGGAGTTTACCCAGTCTCAGAACTAGAGGGACAGAACTAATAGAATATATATATGTTTCTTTGTCGTTTAATATGTATTTTTTATATAGAAATATAAGTGGATAGACACATGATTTTAGTTTTTCCATTATTTAAATAAATGAGATTATACTTATAATCTATTATTCTGTAACCTGATTTTTTTTCCCCACTAAATAGTATACTTGGAGATTGTTTCTGGTCCGTTCACATAAAGTTGCCCCCAAAATAGTTATAGCTTCCAATATAATTTTTAAAATCAAAATCATTCCCCTATTGTTAAACATTCTGATTGATTCTAGGTTTTTGCTATTATAACACTACTACTATGAACATGCTCTTCTTCACATGTTCCTTTTCCAATTGTGCAAAATGTTTATAGGATATATTCCTAGAAGAAAAGTGCTGGGTCAAGGGTATTTACATTTAAAATGTTGATATTCTTGAGGTGTCCTCCAAAAACTCTGTACCCATTCAGAATTTAATCAGCAACGCATGAGTATGATCATTTCACACTCTCACTGACCCTGGATTTTATCAAAGCTCTCAATTTTTGCTTATCTCATAAGTAAAAGTACATTTTTTTCTGATTTATTTATTTATTTATTTATTTATTTATTTATTTACTTATTTTGAGATGGAGTCTTGCTCTGTCATCCAGCCTGGAGTGCAGTGGGGTGATCTCGGCTCACTGCAACCTCCACCTCCCAGGTTCAAGTGATTCTCCTGCCTCAGCCTCCCCAGTAGCTGGGACTACAGGCGTGCACCACCATGCCTGGCTAATTTTTGTGTTTTTAGTAGAGACGGGGTTTCACCATATTGGGCACGCTGGTCTCGAACTCCTGACCTTGTGAGCCGCCCACCTCGGCCTCCCAAAGTGCTGGGATTACAGGCAGGAGCCACTACACCCAGTTTTCTGTTGTTTTAATAAGCATTTTAGTGTTTTTATCATTTGCCTGTTGATATTCTTTCCATATTTTTCATTACTTGTTTTCTCAATTTGTAGAATGTATACATATATGATCAGATATCATAGATTTTCAATCATTTGATATATATTGCAAATATTTTTTCTCATTCTACTGTTTGTTTTTGTTAATGGTGTTCCAATTTATTCTTAAAAATTAGGTCATATCCTAAATAAGTTTTATAAGCAAGAAATGCCTTCAGATATTTCTATATTGATCTGGACATATCAAGAAGTCATGATCATTTGTTTTATAAAATACTGAGAACTTTTCCTTCTCTTGAAGAGATGTTCTCCTAATAGTTAAGTACACTGTAGTAAGATGAACACAGTTTCATTTATTTCAGGAAAAATAAGAAGCCTTTTCACAAATATATATGTATTTTAATTTATAAGGCCTTATTCTAACTCCAAGTTGCCTCTTAGATTCAAAAGCTGTTAGCAAGTATTCTTTCATATTCTTCCAAGGTTTGAACCTAAGGAAAATTAAATGGCTCTTTTACCACCTAAATCTCTACTGCAAATTTTAAAGCAAAGTTTCAGATGCTGATAGAAGCAGATATTATGTGTTGGGGCAAAGGCAGTTAACATTGTTTTAAGCAAGCTCATCCAACCTGCAGCCCCATGGGTCGCATGCAGCCCAGGAAGGCTTTGATTGTGGCCCAACACAAATTCATGAACTTTCTTTCATTTTTTTTTTTTTTTCTCTAAGCTCATCAGTTATCGTTAGTATTAGTGTATTTCATGTGTGGCCAAAGACAATTTGCCTTCCAATGTGGCCCAGGAAAGCCAAAAGATTGGACACCCTGGTTTAGATTCCTAGTTTGCTGCTACTTTAATCTGAACTGTTACTCATCTTCCCTGTCTAATGTGAAGATAATGAGGTACAATGGAGTGTTAAGGGTGGGGAACAGTGGCCTTGAATTCAAACTGCTTGCCATGAAATTCCTGCCATCCCACTTGCTACCTATGTAATTTTGAGCAAGTTTTCTGATCATTTTCATTCCGAATTTCCTTTTTAAAAAATAATTATAACAATAGTTGTGAAGAAGAAAGATGACAAAATATCTAAACCACCTCGTATATGATAAACACAAATTAGCTATTATTAATCTTATCATCAACTGGGATAAATAATACTTATCTTACAACCATATGTAGTACTAACCTCTTTCAATTCGAATCTAGATAGAGTATATCACATCATTGGTATGCTTGCCAGAAACCATTTTTTATGTTTTGGTGAAAATTATGACAATGAGAATAAAAACTTAATATCAGATACAGTATCAGTTTGAATTATTATGGTACAACTATAACAAAACACCATTCATGTTAAGAATTTAGTACCACAAACTAATGACCTCTGAAACATAACGCACTATATTTGTTAGTCTTTGTTAACAGGGCATCAGGTATTACAGTATTCAGATTAAAAAATATTTTAATAGCCACTAAGGTTTTGGGTTTGAATATATACCGTTTAAAGCAAAAACAAATAAATAAACAAGCGCATAAAATTGTGTGTTAACCGTGTGTGTCTAACATTAGTTGAGTGCTTACTATATTCCAGAAATAGGTTGCTGGGCATTACACAGCCTAGGGGTTTTTGTCCTTTGGTTTCCTTCCTGGTTAACAAACAAAAACAAAAACAAAAAACCAAAAAACTGCTTGGGAGATTGGGGATTAAATTAAAGAGGGTAAAGTAAGCAGTTTTCTGGGGTAAACGCTATAAGGTTTTAAAATCCCCAAATGTTCCCTGCATTTGCACTGCCTACATTTAGGCATCAACTTTTACTACCTCTAGGATTAGTTTTTCCTTTCCCAATCCATGTGGACAAAGTGGGTCATAAAGATCCGTAGATAGTTGGCCCAGATCTGCCCGCAATCTGCGAATCAGCTTCCTCGTTTTAGAAAATCTGAAATGTAAAAGCGAGAGGGGCTGGGATCGGAGCCCCAGAGGAGGAGGGAAAAAATGGAATCCCGCGCGGGCAGGCGGCTGGCCAGGAGCACATTCCCCTAGCCTCCCTATGTGCCGACCCCGCGGCCTTGGGAAGCTCCTCCCTGGCCTTTCCTTCCTCCTCCTCCTTCTAGGCGGCAGTGGCGGGCGAAGCGTGAGCGCTGCGGTATTTTGTCCCGAACGGTGACCCCTCCTCTCAGGCAGGCTGCGGCGGCGTCTGTGGCAGCCGAAAGCGGAGGAGGGGCCCGGGCGGCCCGGCGGCCTGGAGGCCGCGAAAGGTGGAGGCCGGGCCGCCCCTGTGCGCCGCAGGATTGACGGGGGACGGGGCAGGAGCTAGCAAGCCCCTCCCGGCCGCCGGGAAGGTGGGGGAAGCCCCGTGCAACCCCCGCCCTCCGGCCGCCGCCGCCCTGCTGGCCCTGCAGCCGTCGCCGCTGCCTCGGGCTACAGCCCCGGGCTCGGCGGTCCTGGCTGGGGAAGGAGGGCGGCGAGCGCGCCCAGAACCGCCGGAGATGGCAGGAGGGCACTGCGGCAGCTTCGCCGCGGCGGCGGCCGGCAGCGGCGAGATCGTCCAACTGAACGTGGGGGGGACCAGGTGAGCCGGCGGGTAGGGGGTTTGCATTGGGGAAGCGGCGGCGGCCTCCTCCTCCTGGTCTCGACGGGGACTGAGAGTCGCAGGAAAGAGAGCGAGCGTGGGAGCCAAGCCTGGAGGGGAACGTGGGGGCCTCCAGGCGGGAAGAACGTTGGACGAATTTTGGAGCTGGTGAAGGATCTGCTCTGGGAAGGGGAGGGCAGAAGGGCCGCTTGGAATCACCGAGGACCAGGCCCATGTGGCATAGTAGCTGCTGTCCTAGAATGCCATTTGCCCCTCCCCCTAAGGTATCAGGCAAGGAGGACCATTACATAGTCTTCCTTATCTCATCTCAGATTAGAGTGTATTTGAGGAATTTATTTAGTAGAAGCCTGGCTTTGTGGTTTGGATGTTGGAGATGAACCTGCCTTCCTTTCTCTTTGGTCAAAAAGGTGTCGGTTTTCTTAGGGTTGTGTACGGTGTTCTTTTCCGCGCCTTATTAGGGGATTTGTAATTTGAAAGATTTCTGTAATGGGAGTGCAGTAGATTTGCAGTACCTAGTTATTTATTTTCAGAATTTCTTGGTGCATGGGCTTGAAGGATCTGTTCAACTTTTAGGACAGTGTGTCCAGAAACTGCAGTTTGAACATTTGCTTTTAGGAAGCTCTGGATATTGGCACGGTGTGGCGCCCTTGGAGTAAACAGACTGAAAGCGCTTCTCTGTCTGTCCCCTTTCTGGCCTTCCGCCCCCCTTTCTGTGCCTGTTATTAAATTTGTTGGGGGGAAAAAAAAAACATAGTTTTTGTGGATTTCCTATAACTTATGAGTCACTCCTCTCAGAAAAGGGAGTTTGCCAGCTGTTTGAAAGAAGGGTTAGTTGAGTTTTAGGCTTGGTAGGAAATAAACAAGGAAATGCTCTGGAATACAATGTATTTTTCTGTGCTTAAAATATGATTTTCAACTAGCATTTTAACAGTATTTTAACGTCTTAGAATCGTAGTGACAAAGTGTCTACTGTAGTGCTTTAATCCTATACATTTGATAGCTTTCTATAATTTAACACAGAAAACCGTGGTACTTCGTTTGTTCTTAGGGTTTTTTCCTCTTCCCCCAAATCAAAACTTAGATAATTTACAACATTATTGCAGTTGTATAGAAACCAGTCTTATGGAGATTTATGTCTCCTAATGTAAGAAATGGAGTTTTTCCTAAATTCACGTTAAAATATTGGAAGTTTGGTAACTTGTGGAATACTCTGAAAGAGGAGGCCTGCAATGTGTGTTGATTATACTGAAGAATAGCAGTATAATAATTTAAAATCCCTATACTGGTTTCTACTTGCTATTGATAGTTAATATATTTCTTTTCTTTAATTTTCTTTTCTTTATTTTTTTTAATTTTTTTATTTTTTTGAGATGGAGTCTCGCTCTGTCGCCAGGCTGGAGTGCAGTGGCACGCTCTCCGCTCACTGCAGCCTCCGCCTCCAGTTTCAAGTGATTCTCCTGCCTCAGCATCCTGAGTAGCTGGGTTACAGGCCCGCGCCACCACGCCCAGGTAATTTTTGCATTTTTAGTAGAGACGGGGTTTAACTGCGTTGGCCAGGATAGTCTCGATCTCCTGACCTCGTGATGCTCCCGCCTCGGCCTCCCAAAGTGCTGGAATTACAGGCGTGAGCCACCGAGCCTGGCCGATAGTTAATATATTTCTATTCAGACATTCACAAGGACATACAGTATTATTATAAAAATTAAGCAGTATTGTTATTTACTGTATGGATGGCTTAATACTGAGTGAACTCTTATTAAAGACTGCAGAATTCATTTAAAAGTTTTAACTCATAAGGCGGTTATCTTGAAACTGTAATGTTTTATCTTGTGTTATATTATTTATGGAACGTGAGCTTATCAGGTTCTAATTTTTTCTAAGTGATATTAGCAAAGATACAAAGCAATACATATATTACTGGTTTGAACAGTTTAGAAAACATGAAATTGTTAGTGGGAATGGAAACATTAAAAACTTCAGAAAATTGTTAAGGTAAAATAGCTTATAAAATAAGTAGTAATGGTATGGCATGTTGAAAACAACATCTGACTCCATATTCTAAAAATATTTTCTAGATTTGCTTTTGAATCATACACTCGTGCAGCATTTTAGAGCTAGGTAAGTTCTAGAAGTCATCTGTGTCTTGTACAAAACACAGTGTAACACAGTCACTTAAGCCATTGAAAGAGAAAAATCCTGATATGATTGCCACTGAAGTTCAGGAACTGCTGTGGCATAGCATTGAAGTTCTGAAGTGATAGAGTCAAACTCAAAAGGAGTTTGTTGGGAGCAGAGAAGCATATGCTATTGGTAAGGTCTTTTTTTTTTTTTTTTTTTTCTCAAGAGAATAGACATGAGAATGGATATACTGAAAGGAATTACAGAAATGACTAATTTTTATAGTTTAATACTTTGTGGGTGATTCAGAAAGTAGAGAAGATGAAATTTCATTTAGAATTGTTAATATTTGTTATTTACAAAAAGTAATGAAGTGAATTCACTGACTGAATTTGTGATTAATTGTGTTATGGGTAAGTGTGATTTTAGGCCTCATGCAAGAGAGCTGGGTCTAGCCGTTGAGGACTCCAGGACAAAGAGCTTTTGAGTCAGGTATATGTTTTCAGTTCCCAGGCTTTATCTCTAACTAGCCTAGCAACCTTGGACAAATATTTTGATGCTTAGTCTATTAAAGTGTAAAGTGACAGACAACAGTACCAACCTTGTCAGATTGTTACAGGAATTTGAAGTAATAAATGTGAAATGCAAGGGTTAGTGTCTTTATCACTACTTACAGTGCAGAATAGATAACTAATTAGATTGCTTCCAAGTTAATTTAGTAGGAGGCAAGTTGCATGAAGTGTAACTGTGGATATGCAGATTTCTTTAGTAATTCTTTTCCTGAGACCAGACTGTACCTGACCCTATTCTTGAGATACTGTGGGTATGGGATAAAAAACAAATCAAAACAGAAAAGGCTTTCATGTATGTTTCAAATGATTATGCTCATCATGTGTAATTTTAAGTGTACTAGTTTTCATGAAGTTATATTTGAGACTAGTTTTGGGGCCTGATGTTTTAAAAAAATTGGTGAGGATGAGGATCCAATCCCTTTGCCCAGAAATTCCAGGTTACTAACCTTTCCCCAAAATACTGATTAAAATTGAAACTGATAATATGATTTTAAGTAGACCTTTGTGATTTTCTAAGTAGTACATAATTTTAATTATTTGGAATACAATTGCTGAATCAGTGGTAAATATGAAAGATTGCAAGCTGTCCTCCTTTGGAATGAATTTGATGGCCTCCAAAACAGTGAATCTGCATTGTCGTGAATCCTTGGAGCCTTCAATTTGCCACTGACTGGATTTGCTTTGATTTTGGACCAAGTCAGTTTTCTGTGACTGGGGTAATCTGTGTATTTTTTATTTTTTCTTAAGCGTCTACTAAGAAATGCATTTAGGAGTATATTCAGTGTTTTCTTAAATAAAGTAGCTTCTTTGTTAATCAGATAAATGGGCATAGGAACTACTTAAAACACCTAGACTGTCCATAACCTATGAAATTCGTTAGTAGTCAACTTCTATGTGTTCCCTAAAGTACCCTTTACTGTAGTTTACATTTAAATGTCTTTAATAAATGAATTGTTTTACTGTCTTTCCTTCAGTTAGCCAATGAAAGAATACTTTTCCTTACAAATTGTAAAGTTGTAAATGGGAAGAAGTGGAGATAAACTTTTTTTTTTGAGACAGAGTCTCGCTCTGTTGCCCATGCTGGAGCTCAGTGGCACGATCTCGGCTCACTGCCAGCTCTACCTCTCGGGTTCACACCATTCTCCTGCCTCAGCTTCCCGGGTAGCTGGGACTACAGGCGCCCGGCAACATGCTGGACTGATTTTTTTGTATTTTTAGTAGAGACGGGGTTTCACCTTGTTAACCAGGATGGTCTCGATCTCCTGACCTCGTGATCCGCCCGCCTCGGCCTCCCAAAGTGCTGGGATTACAGGCGTGAGCCACGGCGCCTAGCTGAGATAAACTTTTAATTGTGATTGGAAAGCATGTTTTGGTAATAAAAGAAAATTTCTTTTAGAGACTAAGTCACTTTTTATGGAACAGTGCATACACTGCTTCTGCTGTTACTGACACTGAGACTGATAACTGCTAAATGGTTTAAGTGGGCAGTTTAGTGACATCTGTTTGTCAACACTAGTGTACTCTGAAAGTGCTCTGTTGTAACCATAAAATGCTCATCGTACAGAATAATCAAGTCTCCGTTTTGTACAGAACATTTAACTGAGTTTGTAGAGTGTGGTTCTGTTTATCACACATAAGTTTCAATAAACATTTACTGAGCGTGTGCTAGATGCCAAGAACAATGCTTTTAGGTCATCCCCTCTGGCTTTAAGAAAAAGCAACATATACTTTTTAAATACAAAATCCATTTCTGAAGCTGAGTTTGAAACGTGAATATACAGATAATCCGTTTATCAAGATATGTAGCCTCAGGTGCCTGGATGGACTTGCAAAGTTGAGAGATCCATGAGACTTCTGACACTGCTCTATATAAGCCTTGGTAGTCAAAGTTTTCACCCTGGCCTGCAATCCAGTGCTATTTAATATCCCACTTAGAAGATGGGAATGGGAAGTAGGATGCATTTTGAGGTTATGCTGAAGTGAGCAAAAAGTAAGCACCTTCCACGTTTTTGATAATTCTAGGCTGTTAATTTAGGTAATGGCAGACAATAGAGGGGTGATACAGTATATACCTGCACAGTCTGGGAAACATCCCTTAGCCATTTTGGCTGGGGCTTGGCCTTTGTTTCCTGGTGATAGTGCATGGTAACTAGTGCCACTATTCAGTCACCTTGTTTAGTTTAAGTATGAAAGATAAAAATAAATTTGGGGATTTCATATAATGCCAGAAAATAAATGTGGAGTGAAGGTAGAGATTTGCTAGGCTGGGTGAGGTAACATTGTAGTTCAAGGTGATATCTTAAAATGAAAATACTCAGAGAAGGGCTGGACTGAGCAAGTACTATATTGCTTTGTTTGCCATATCAGTTTACATAAATTGTTGGTTTGTTGTCCCAGTCTATTATACTGTACTTTGGTAAAGATCCTCCCAGAATTGGTGGTAATATACAAGCTTGATCAAATGACAACCTCAGAACAGTTGTATTGGCTGAATGATTTTTGAATGAATGAAGTCAGCAGTTGCAAATAGCCCAAGACTGCATATAAAGAAGGTGTTAAAATAGTAATTTACAGTGAAATTACTATGAGCTTAAAAAGAGATGATACAGAATAGGATATTTAGAAAAGCTGTTACCTGGAAGGTAAGGCCTGAGTGGTATCAAGAAAGAGGGATGGATCTTGAATTACTGGACATGAGGAGGGTGATCTAGCTGAATAAAGATACCAAAATGGTAGTAAGCATGAAGTTTTTTGGGATATGAAGAAGCTTTGTCGTATGAGAGGGGAAAACCAGCGTTTGTATTGGAGAGATGAGATGGAACCTGAAGGTAATTTTGAATGTTGTACTGAGAAGTTGAGACTTGGTGTGATGGGCTAATTGTTGATTCTTCAGCAGAGATCAGCTTATTGGAAAGTAGTGTTTTAAAATGCATTATATGGCAGATAACTAGTTGTTTATTGTTATTGAGAGCTGTTTGTATAATCTTAACTCTGAATTGAAAGTAGCAACATTTACTAACTGTAATAAATATATTGTTACAGCTATAACTATAAAACATCTTGTAAATCATTAGCCAGCATATGAAAACAAATTAACTAATACTGAAATTTCAAATCATATTCTTACTTATAATACCAGATGATTTTTAATTGCAGATTTAGTACCTCAAGACAAACTCTTATGTGGATTCCAGATTCGTTTTTTTCCAGGTATGTCTTATAATTCTTTAGTGTATATTTTAATACATTTATTTACCAAAATATAATTTTTGTCAGTTAAATTGTTTTTTTTTAATGGAAAAGGCTAACTCTTAAAATATATATATATATATATATTTTTTTTTTTTTTAACTTGGAAGATAGATAACGTACTCTTAGTGGTCTTTAACATTTGATAAATAATTATCACATTTGTTTATACTCAGATTTTAAAAACTAACTTTAGATTATTAATGACTTCCAGTTTACTGAGTGGGAGAATTTCAACACTTCGAGATGAAACTGGTGCTGTGAGTATAATAATCATTGATACATATTTCTAAATTAATGCTTATAATATTTGGTCCTAATATATAGTTACTCTAAGAATGTAGGAAAACTAATATTTTAATAATCTCTGAATGAAAGTGGCGTAATTTTATTTCTTGTCATATGTCGTTTTTTATAATCAGAGAAGATCCCTAAATAGGGAATGCTATATATGGCAATTTAAGTATTCATGATTAGAGCAGTTGTAGAATGTGAGCTTACATTGGCATTAGAAGAAATATTTTTTAGATCAATAATTGAAACTTTAACAGTAAGTGGATAAATGTAAATATTATAATGTTTTTATATTAGAATATAAGAGGTTAAATTAGTAAAGTCCTACAGTTTTTTATTTCATTTTGGATAATAATCTTGTGAATTTGTTTGTACACCATTGGTACAGTGAGGGAAGGAAAGAATTGCAAAGTTTCAGTGCAAAAAATTGGTTTATCCATTTGAAGGCAACAAAGTGACCAGTGGTGTTTATTTACTGTGGTGAGATTTGCAGATGAAATAAGGCAACAAAAGCAGATATGTCCATGTGAAATTATAAAAAGTTATCAGTGATAAGATCTCCACAAATCTGTGATGTTTTTCAATTTTTGATCTGCTCTAATGAAAACAAAGAATTTATAAAGCTTAGAATCTCGTTGATTGTATATATATAGTTGATCATAGTAGGCAGAGTTTTATTACTGGCTGCCATTTCCCTTTCTAGTTGATTTACATAAGTTTTAAAAGTTAAGTTTTTATGGCCAGATCTTTTGTAAATGATTCAAAATAGGTGTTGGTATACATTTCCATAAAAGTTATCAATTATGGACTGGGTGAAGTGGCTCATGCCTGTAATCCCAGCACTTCAGGAGGCTGAGGCAAGTGGATTACCTGAGGTTGTCAGGAGTTCAAGACCAGCATGGCCAATATGGTGAAACCCCCTCGCTACTAAAAATAGAAAAATTAGCTGGCGTAGTGGCAGGTGCCTCAAATCCCAGCTACTCAGGAGGCTGAGGCGGGAGAATTGCTTGAACTTGGGAAGTGGAGGTTGCAGTGAGCCCAGATCGTGCCACTGCACTCCAGCCTAGATGACAGAGCAGGACTCTGTGTCAAAACAAACAAACAAACAAAAGTTACCAATTATGTATTTTACATTTTTAAGCAATTTGTTTTCCTCTTATGTATTTTGTGGTGCTTTATTTAAAAAAAAAAATTGTCATTACCTCTCCCTAGCTCTGAAGGAAATTGAGATTAGTAAAAGTGTTATGAGAATAGTATTCTTTTCCACTTTCGACAGCAGAGTGCAGTACTTTTCTCAGTTACCCCTGTGTGCATTATTAAAGTACACTGTAGTTTTAACGATTGAGCAGTATGAGAAAGTATTATGTATTCATATTTTCAAAGTATTAATTGAATTCTAGACTGTTTCAGATAAAAATGTTTCCTCAGGTGTCACTTTTACCAAAGGTGTCAATGCAAGTGATTTTTAAGTAAGGTTTTCATATTTTCAAAATATTAATTGAATTCTAGACTGTTTCAGATAAAAATGTTTCCTCAGGCGTCACTTTTACCAAAGGTGTCAATACAAGTGATTTTTAAGTAAGGTTTTTTCTACGTATTAAAATAGCAGTTTACCGGGAGGCGGAGCTTGCAGTGAGCTGAGATCCGGCCACTGCACACTCCAGCCTGGGTGACAGAGCGAGACTCCGTCTCAAAAAAAAAAAAAAAAATAAATAAATAAATAAAATAGCAGTTTAATAGTAACTATTCAGGGGAAGAAAAATACACCATCTCAAGAAAAAGACCATCTCATGAAATGCACACAGAACTACATTCCAATTTTGGAAACATTAAAATTTAAGAGTGGAAACAAGGAAATGTATTTAAATAATTCAGACTTTGTTACCTATTAGTGTTACAGATATTAAAGTTAAAAGATTAATTTGCAATTTGAAAATAAAACAGTTCTCTTTTTCACAGATATTTATTGATAGAGATCCAGCAGCATTTGCACCCATTTTAAATTTTCTTCGAACAAAAGAACTAGACTTAAGGTAAGAAATGCACTGTTTTTAAAGTAAATTCTTACAGAGAAATATGTCTTTTTAGTGTATTTTATGAAAGAAAAGTTTTTTTTTTGTTTGTTTTGTTTGTTTGTTTGTTTTTTTTCCCTTGAGTTAGAGTCTTGCTGTGTCACCCAGGCTGGAGTGCAGTGGCATGATCTCTGCTCACTGCAGCCTCCGCCTCTCAGGTTCAAACAATTCTCCTGTCTCAGCCTCCCGAGTAACTGGGACTATAGGCACATGCCGCCATGCCCAGCTAATGTTTTGTAATTTAGTAGAGAAGGGGTTTCACTGTGTTGCCCAGGCTGGTTGCAAACTCCTGGGCTCAGGCAATCTGCCCACCTTAGCCTCCCAAAGTGCAGGGATTATAGGAATGAGCCACTACGCCTAGCCAGAAAAGGTTTTATTTATTTATTTTTTTTACTAATACTTTGATTAAAAGTTTCCTCACACTGAAACTGGATGTGGTGGTACATGCCTGTAATCCCAGCTGCTCTGGAGAAGAGGCTAAGGCAGGAGGATCCCTTGAGGCCAGGAGTTTGAGGCTGCAGTGAGTTTTGATCATGCCTCTGGCCAGTACTGCTGTACTATTAGCACAAATAGTTTTGAAATAGAATAAGAAAGTTTCAAGCATTTTTTTTTTTTTTTTTTTTTTTGAGACTGAGTCTCGCTTTGTTGCCCAGGCTCACTGCAAGCTCCACCTCCTGGGTTCATGCCATTCTCCTGCCTCAGCCTCCTAACTAGCTGGGACTGCAGGCACCCACCACCATGCCCAGCTAATTTTTTTGTATTTTTAGCAGAGACAGGGCTTCACCGTTTTAGCCAGGATGATCTCGATCTCCTCACCTCGTAATCCACCTGCCTTGGCCTCCCAAAGTGCTGGGATTACAGGTGTGAGCCACCACCCCCAGACACAAAGTTTTAAGCACTTTTAATATTAAACTAGTTATAACCAGTTTCACAAATAAAAACAATTTAACATAGTAATTGTATGTGTTTATTAAGGCTGGGGAATATTTTTAAAATAAGGACAAATTGCAACTGAAACCTAAAATGAATCATTAGTATTATAAATTCTGAATCTTCCATTTCTTTTAAATTTTATTTTCATGTTACTTAACTTTACTACTATGAAGTAGCATCATTTCATCTGGATAACATAGCCCTTCCCAAGGCTAGTCTTTTTTTTTTTTTCTATTTTATTCAAAAAATATTTATTACATAACTATTTTATATAAGCACTGTGGTAGGCACTGTGAGGTATACGTCAGAAATAGATCATGCTTGCAGGGAATTTACAGTGTAATTGGGGAGATTAAGATAAATATGTATGGAAATGATTATGATAAAAAGTTAAAAGCAACTAATGCCATAAAAGAATGATTTCCATTCTGTCGTTTGCCTTCTAGACAATTTATTTGTACTAGCCTGATAGAGCCCTAATCTCTCCTTTAGTGACCCAATTCATATTTATGTATATATATGAATGGTTTTTAAGTAGATAACAGAATATCTTTCACATGCAGTTTTTATTTAGACTTCTTAATGATTAAGGATAATAGAAATAAAGAATATTAGGAGAAAAATAATTTTTAAAGCCTTATGACTGTATACATGAAGAACTTAGAATTTTTTACTTTCACCTAAGATAATAATACAGGTTTCCCGTGTTAGAGAATTTGTATCATTTGTTTCTTTGTAGGGGAGTGAGTATTAATGTTCTCAGGCATGAAGCAGAATTTTATGGGATCACCCCATTAGGTATGTGCTCTTTTAATATTTGGTTTTTATGTGCTCTGTTAATATTTGATTTGACTCATGTATGAAACTTGCCCTAAATGAATTGTACTTATATCAGGTCCTGATTTTTGATGGATTTGTTCAGTGCTTAGTTTTTGTGGATTTTCATAGTAAAAAGATATTGTGACTTAATTAAAATTTTCCTTTTCTTTCCTTATCCTCTTGAACTAGAGAAAATAAAAATGGAGTACTGTTTTTCTGTTTGCATGTACTCTTGACAAGTTTGCTTTGAAATGTTTTTAGTAAGAAGGCTTCTCTTATGTGAAGAATTGGAGCGTTCCTCTTGTGGCAGCGTCCTTTTTCATGGTTACTTGCCTCCACCAGGTATTTTCACTTTATTTAATCTTTTTAAAAATTCCTTCTATCATTAAGCGAGTATAAGCATATGAATAGGAAAAACTATTCCTTGATTATTGAGTTTTTTATCTGTAAGTCTGCTAGAAATGGTAAGAACTTTTGATTTTTACAGAGATTAAGTCACATTATATATTGGAGCAGGGATTTGGCAACGTTTTTCTGTAAAGAGCCAGAGAGAATTTATGAGCCAGAGGATCTCTGTGACAGCTACTTAACTCTGTTGTGTATACTACATGAAGAATAAGTGTAACTGTAACCACTACAACTTTATTTACATAAATAGCATTGGGCTGGATTTTCCGTGACCCATAGTTTGCTGACCTCTATGTTAGAGCACTGGTTGTCAAACTGTTTTTTGGCAAAATTAAGGAATTCTGCAGGATAAGTCATTGTCACCTCAGCCCCAGTTTAGTTAGAAGAGCCTGCTTTTACCTGTGTTATAATGTACTTCTGAGCAAGATTTCATTTTAAAAAATGCTCCCCGTCAAATAAAAAAATGTTTGAAAGTATGGGGAAATTCAGTCCTAAATCAGTTAAATTAGTACGTAGTACCTAACACATAATACCTGTACCATAATTGTAAAGAGTGGCGGACAGACTGGATTAATTACCCATTAATTCGGTAACCTAAAGCTTATTTATTGTAAACAGTATGGCAGTAGCAGAAATCTGTTGACAGAATTTTGTCTTTCTCTTTGTTTTTTTCATTTTCATTTTATTTTTTAATTGTAATTAAATTATTTGCAATAATTTGCTATACTGGAAGATGTATTTTGGCGTTAATGAAATTCACATTTTTATGTTTCTTTGTTACAATGTGATATTTTTAATTTTTGAAAGGTGAACTCAGGAACGTATTTTTCTTCTTCTTCTTTTTATAGGGATTCCCAGTCGTAAAATAAACAACACAGTCAGATCTGCTGATTCTAGGAATGGACTTAATTCTACAGAAGGTGAAGCCCGGGGAAATGGTACACAGCCTGTTCTCTCTGGAACGGGAGAAGAAACTGTTAGGCTAGGTAAGCAAAGATTACAGAAATTGAAAAAGAAAAATTATGTTTTTAGTTCTAGGTGATATTGAGTAATTACTTTTAAAGATTTTTGTCTCATCTCCTTTTTTATCCAGATTTATCATTTATACCTTGGAAAGGTCTCATTTAACACTTAATTTTTATTTAAAATACTATGTAATCTTTTGTCTTCTCTGAATCTTTAGAATAGTGTTGACAAAATGTATCTGGTAAGAGCTAGAAATTAAATATTTTAGGCTTTGTGGGCCACACTTCTCTGTCAGACCTACTCAACTTTGCCATTATAGCATGAGCACATAGTGGACAATATGTAAACAAGTAAGCATGGCTGGGTTCTAACAAAACTATTAACCAAAATAGGCAGAAGGCTGAAATTGGCCTGGGGGCTGTAATTTTCCAACCCCCAGTTTAGAATGTAAAATATTTCTTTTTCCAAAATCAACAGGATTTCCTGTGGATCCACGAAAGGTGCTAATAGTAGCTGGCCATCACAACTGGATTGTAGCTGCATATGCCCATTTTGCTGTGTGTTACAGGTAATGTATAATTATTAATGCTTTGCTTTTAGATGTGGTAGTTTTAAAATTAATTGTGATTTTATATTTTTAGATTGAAAAGCTATTTTTTTTCAGTCATCAAGTTTTTTCCCTGCATATTTTACTCATGTCTGTGTCATCTGATTAAGGTTTAGTTTACTTTTATTTTTGCAGCTAATTTGGTAAATATTTCTGGTAGCCTTTTTGTGTTGTAAACATTTCACAGACAAGTGTGGACTGTCATGAAACTGAGATATCTTGATGTATTATTTATTGCTTATACCTAGCTTCTGAGACTGTAGTATATAATGACGTTAGACAGGATTATTAATGTGAGTTCCCTGATGGTCTACCTCTAATGATTCAGTGTTTTGTATTCTATAGCAAGGGAGAGTACATTGGTCATAATTACCACATTTTGGGAAGTGAGGTAGTAAAGCAGGGCAGTTGTTGCACAAGTGGTATAGTTTAATATCTAGTATGTGAAACTTACAAAGAAGTAGTTTGGTTTTACTAATGCTTACATTCTCAGAGCCTGAGAAGCAATGAAGAATAGTGTAGACCGGTTAATTTTTTTTTCAGTTGGGACTCTTAGTTCAAAATCACTGTATTCATTGAGAAATGTTGATGACAGAGAATGGTGTAGAAGCACAAAAGTGGTTGGAATATACTAGCTTAGATTATTATTTCATTTAATTGCAGAAAAATCAAAGATATATAAACGATTTGTTTATCACTATTGAGTTCAGTTAAGAAAAAATAGTCATGATAAGTCGAAAAATATCTAAAATGTCTTCTAAACTTTACAGATACAGTTTAAAGAATCCCAGATGTATTTTTTTTTAATCTGAATTTATGAAAGGTTTGGCATATCTGGTAGTGCTGTTTATATCAGTAATCTCAGGTTTATATTTTCCTTGTAGTAATGATTAAGTGCTGAAGACTTTATGTTTTAAGAGTGTTTTGGCGGGGCACGGTGGGTCACGCCTGTAATCCTAGCACTTTGGGAGGCCGAGGTGAGTGGAGTTGAAGATCAGCCTGACCAACATGGTGAAACCCCATCTCTATTGAAAATAACAAAAATTAGCCAGGTGTGGTGATACATGCCTGTAATCCCATCTACTGAGGAGGCTGAGGCAGGAGAATCGCTTGAACCCAGGAGGTGGGGGGTTGCAGTGAGCTGAGATCTCCCCATTGTACTACAACCTGGGCAACGAGCAAGACTCTATCTCAATAAATAAGTAAATACATTTTTTTAAGAAAGAGTGTTTTGTGGATTTCTAATTTTAATTATGAAATAGCATGGACTTTTTTTGCGTAATTTTTTTGGGAATGGTTTTGTATGAGGCAAGGCTAATTTGGTAAAGGTATTTTTTTTAGGAAGCGTTGTTTTGAATTTGTCATCTTATGTATTTGAATTGGGATGACTTGTAGACTCTTGTTTACATATTATGTACGTATTTTTGTCAATAACGAATTCCAGAAGGATTGTGAAATAAGTGATCGAAGTGTAACAGCGTAACTTTGTTTTTGTCATTGTACACAATACTGAAGATTGCTCTTTTCCGGAAACACCACATTATGACGCAAAATTTAACTCACTGGGTAATAATTGTAAGCAGGATGATGCTATTACATTTTCCAGTCTTTGTATTTGCATTGATCACGATCTTTCTTTGCTTTCACCAAGTGTCTGACATTTCAGAGCAATATACTCATGCAAAGCGACGAAGGAAGAAAATTGAGGACATATTTGGATTGCCTCACATATAGTTAAATCATTCAGCACAATGGCAATAAAAATATTTCAAAAGAAAGAAAAATATTTAAACTGTTTAAAAGTGTAATCTTTTCTACAAGTTGTTTTTCCTCAAGTTTTTATATCAATAAGTTACAAAACCTTTAAAAACAGAGTAGTACGGTGAAGACCTGTAGGATGTTCTCCTAGCTTCATTAATTTTCTACATGGTTAGGCTTTATGTGTATGTCTCTTTTTCTTACTGAGTTTATGACAGTGTTACTTCTATTAAGGAAGAGTAGTTGTGTGAATTGCTGCCCCCTTGAGGCATATATTCCACTTTAGATCTTTAATCCTTGTGGAGTTTACTTTTTGTATGTGGTAAGAGATTTAAGGATTTATTTTATTTTCTTCTCAGTGGATAGTTAATTATGTTCTGACAATTTATTACGTAAATCATTCTTTGTCAGTGAATCTGATAGCCCATTTTATCTTGCTTTATGTGTGTGTATATACTTGGATCTGTTTTTCAATTCTCTCATGTCCTTATGAAATATGTCTATTCTCATACAATTTGAGGTGAAGTATGTTCATAGTAAGTTTCAAAATCTCACAGGGCATGTCCTCTCTACTGTATTTTATTGAGGTCTTCACGTAGGAAATAACTAGACATAACCACATTCTTCGCATAGCTGTCTTAACTTTAGAGGGTTGGTTCACTAGGCAGCAGTAAGATGATGGAGAGGTGAAATAACAGAGCATATTCTTACATATTTTGTTTTAATTTATTTTATTTATTATTATTACTTGTTTTGTTTTGTTTTTGAGATTTTGAGACAGAGTCTCGCCCTGTCACCCAGGCTGAAGTGCAGTGGCATGATCTCAGGTCACTGCAACATCTGCCTCCTGGGTTCAAGCAGTTCTCCCACCTCAGCCTCCTGAGTAGCTAGGACTACAGGTGTGCACCACCACACCTGGCCAACTTTTGTATTTTTAGTAGAGATGGGGTTTCACCATGTTGGCCAGACTATTCTCAAACTCCTGGTCTCAGGTGATACACACGCTTCGGCCTTCCAAAGCGCTGGAATTCCAGGCGTGAGCCACTGTGCCTGGCCTTGTTCTACATATTTTAAATGGATTACTTGTATGGAAAATTATAGAGCAAATATGTACCTTCTTTGTAATTTTTTGAAAAAACAAGTGAATTCACATATCTTATTAAGAGTTAAATTCTGTAGTTGTTATAGTCATTTTTAAATATGCTGTCCTGATTCTTTTACCCTTTTTTGACATCTCTTTATTGCGTAGTACCCTAATTACTATAGAGAAAAACAACTTAGAAGAAGTAATATCTCTGTAAAAGATGAGATTATATAGTTTTTTTTTTTTTAAAGTGAATCCAAGTTTATTAAGAAAGTAAAGGAATGAAAGAATGGCTATTCCTTAGCCAGAGCAGCTCTGAGGGCAATTCCCAGAACTGAATGTTCCTCCCCTTTTTAGACCATATAAGGTAACTTCCAGACACTAGATGTCATTTGTAAACTGTCGTGGGACTGGTGGGAGTGTCTTTTAGCATTATAATGCATTATAATTAGCGTATAATGAGCAGTGAGGATGACCAGAGGTCACTTTTGTTGCCATGTTGGTTTCAGTTGTGGCTGGCTTCTTTACTCCATCCTGTTTTGTCAGCGGGATCTTTGTGACCTGTACCTTGTGCTGACCTCCTTTGTTACTCTGTGACTAAGAATGCTAACCTCCTGGCAATGCAGCCCAGCAGGTCTCAGCCTTATTTTACCCAGTCTCCATTCAACTCTGGTTTGAACGCCTCTGACATATTTTCCCCTTCCCTTTTACAAGGGTACTCTTAATCCTAAGGGTTGCAGAGGGAGAAGATTCATCTTCTGTAACTTCTGCAGTCTGAATAGGGATGATGATATTTCTGCCTATTAGGGTCTTCTGCATTCAGAGTAGAGGAATGCTCAGTCAGAAACTGTCAGTATGGTGAGAACTCTGATTTCTGACAAAAAGTGATGACTGGAAAATTAATAAGTGTTCAATTTAAGAAAGCACTGAGTAAGCTTATCTTTCATTCCTACACAAAGAGACAACAGCAATAAATTCTACAGTAGCAAGGCAAAATAAGTAAAATTATCCCAAGTAAACTAAATAAGAAGGCTTTTCATGAACTGGGAAATTGTTGCAACCAAGCTGATATGGACTTGGAACCAAGCTGATACGCTAGCCAATTCCAATACATGCCCACAATTAGAATACTGATCCAGATTTTTGTGTTACCCATGCCTCTTGTTTCTTCTGAACAGCAGCCACAGATCACTGCTTGGTCCACAGGAATAAGCAGGGTGAGTCCAAATTGCAGAAAAAACTCAAAAACCACTGATGAGACAAATCTAATGAAAGGTATACCATTATTTTTGAAACAATTTTCCTCTCTTCAGTCTTTCATTTTTACTAAAGACAAGTCGTGGTAGGACTGATTTATTTGCAAAATAAACTTTAGTCTTATTATGCTTGGCCTGATTATTTGTATAAAGTACAGCAAGAATGATTAGTTCCTATATAGGCTCTTTTTAAATTGACTTTGATGAAACTTTGATCCATAAAGAATCTCAAATTAGACTTCTTAAAGCCTTGAGCCTTGCCATGGATTTATCATTGCCTGCAAACACCTGTATGAATCGGATAAGTTTCTTTCCTCTTGAGGTTTCATGATAACTTGGGGCTTCTGGGCCTGTCAGAAAGTGACTTTCTTTACTTATCCCAGACCGGTCAGGAACCTTGTACAGGGACCATGTAGACAAGATATGTGGCCAGTTTTCCCAAGGGGCTTTTATCAGCATTATGAGTCAAATTTGGTCCTTAAACAAGTCCATATCTGAAAGCATGCTATTCCAGTCAAAGCCTTGGTAGAATAACCATTTTCTCCAATTGTCTCCTGTTACAAAAGAAAACAGACTCTTATTGCAGTTATATATCGCTGTAAGTTAAGAATACTCACAAATAGTTTCCACATTCTGGAGAGATCAGGTAGAGAGAAAGAAATATGCTTCAAATTTTGTTTATAAGAGTACACTTTACTCAATTGTTAAAAGCTGCAAAATCTCAAAAGAAAAGTGTTCTTGACTCCAGAGTTTCAGCTAATTGGTGCTGCAGTCTATTTCCTTTGGGTCAGGGGTCTCTCCACTATCTCATTTCGTGGTTTCCCAGGAAGATGTTACTGGAAAGGGGTTCTCATCCAGATCCCAAAAAAGGGTTCTTGGATCTCTCAAAAGAAAGAATTTGGGGTAATTCCTTAGAGTAAAGTGGAAGCAAGTTCATTAAGAAAGTAAAGGGATAAGAGAATGTCAGCAAATTTTAGTGTTTATTAGGTTAAGTATTTAAATATTTTCATTTGTTTATCTTAACAAATGAATCCCATCTAGTGGCTGAAGAGGGTGGTTACAAATTATACAATGCTTAGGAAAAATTGATACATTTTTCTCTTTTGCTTTGAAGTTTAAGGAAATCATTAGTTCTTCAAATTAATAGGCTCAATTGTATATTCTTATGAATTATAGTTGTATTACTTGGCATACATATTTAAGGGAAAATGAAGTTGATGTGTTTCCATTTAAGCCCTTAGGTGACTACCATTTATGAATACCTAAGTTTGCTTTTTGCAGTGAATGTCAGGTAGTTTGCAAAAGAACACTTCTTTTCTTTCATCTTCTATTTATTCTGTTTAGGTAAGACAAAAGAGAAGCTTATAGTTATATTTGCATCATTTGTTTAGTTTAAAAATAGATACTTCATAGTTCAACTCATTCATTATTATGATTACATAACTGCTAAAGCTCTAAATGTATGAAGGCTGCTATACATATAATCACATAGAAAACATGTCCTTAAAACCTAAATTCATATAGGGCAGAAAGAATTATTAAAAACTGATAGGAATATTTATTAGAGAAATTAGGTATTGAAGAATACACTAACTTTGACATTTGGGTAATCAATAACTCCATACAGTTTTGCATTTAGACCTTTAAAAACTAGTCTTCACAAGATATTCTGCACCTTCTCATTTTTTTATATAATAGTGCTAAGGTATTGGAATGCATGTGATGCACTCACTTATCTTAGTGTTTCTGGATAGATTGTCCATCTGAAGTACAAAAAGCAAGAGATTCAGTGTGTGTCGTTTCAGTTAATAAACACTGAAGAGCTGATTAATAACTGAAAGGTATAATAATTCTGAAATTCAGATTTTTGCTGATTGTTCGTACTCACAGAAGGTGACAGTATCATTTGTGTGTGTGTGCGTGTGTGTATGTGTGTGTATGTGTAGAGAATCATGAAAGATAAAACCATCTTTTTTTAAAGTTTTTGAAATTTTTTAAAATTTAGAAGACTTACTAAATTATTCTTTGGAGAAATATAGAACTGTAGTCTCTTTCAAGTCATTATATGTCCTATGTATGCAGGTATAAAATACCCCAAGGATAATATTGTGGCTTAATAGGCGATATATATCAACAAAATTTTATTTGTAATAGGAAGGTGGATGGGTAACTGGTTAGTGTTTTTTTGTTTTTTGTTTTGTTTTTTGTCATTGTTTTTTGTTTTTGGTGCATTGATGTGTATTGTATTTGCTTAATTGCTACCGAGTCTACCTTATGTGCTTGTTCTTCCTTAACAGAATCAAAGAATCTTCAGGATGGCAGCAAGTGTTTACAAGCCCGTATTTGGATTGGACTATCGAACGAGTAGCTTTAAATGCAAAGGTGGTTGGAGGGCCACATGGAGACAAAGACAAAATGGTTGCTGTTGCCTCAGAGAGTAGCATCATCTTGTGGAGTGTTCAAGATGGGGGAAGTGGAAGTGAAATTGGTAGGAAGAATCTTGTTTATGTTGTAATTTGATGATATTAATATTTTGAAGTTTATAAAAGAGATTGACACTGAATATGGAAATTAACCTGGACTATCACTTAGCTAGAGCTGCCACAGTATTTACTATGAGAGGAAAGATCTGATAATGAAGGAAAAATGATGTTTTAGAAAAGACACGGGGAGCATCTTTTCACCACTTTAAGTGAAACCTGGCTGCTCTATGAGAATATTGCTTTTCCGGAATCCCGCTTAGTGGTGGCTGTTTTCGCTGTTTTCTTTCCACCTCTCTCAAACCACTGAACCTGAGGGGTAAGTTACTTTCTTGCTCCTCATTGTTGTTGCTTCTAGACCAGACATTTTGGTTTCAGAACCCCTTAATCTTAAAAAGTTACTCAGTACCTGGTCTTTGTTTGTGTAGGTTATTTTCCTTTTTTTTTTTTTTTTTCCTTTTCTTTTTCTTTTGAGACTGAGTCTCGCTCTGCTGCCCAGGCTGTAGTGCAATGGTATGATCTCAGCTCACTGCAACCTCTGTCTCCTGTGTTCAGGCAATTCTCCTGTCTCAGCCTCCCGAGTAGCTGGGACTACAGACACGTACCACCACGCCCAGCTAATTTTTTTGTGTTTTTGGTAGAGACAGGGTTTCACCGTGTTAGCCAGGATGGTCTCGATCTCCTGACCTTGTGATCCACCCACCTCGGCCTCCCAAAATGCTGGAATTACAGGCGTGAGCCACCATGCCTGGCCTTTGTGTAGGTTATTTTCTGTCAGTATTTACTATATTAGAAATTAAAATGGAAATTTTTACAAATGTTAATATAGCTATAATAATCCATTGCGTAACTTAAGTAACTTTTTAATGAGAAATAACCACATTTTCCGAAAATGTGTAAGAAGAATGGCATGGGTTTACAGTTTTGTAAATCTCTTTTTGAATTGTGATATCTATTTCTGCATTCAATCTGTTGTGATATGTTGTTTTGATTGAAGTATATGAAGAAAACTTGATCTTACACAGATATGTAGTTGGAAAAAACTTTTTTTTAGTCTTTTCAGAAAATTGTGCATAGTCTTCTTTGAGTATCAAAACTCTGAAATCATATCAGTGAACTTTTCATATTTTGTTAAATTAAAATCCATCAGACTATTTTGTGCTTTGAGTGAATCTTTTACCATACATGATTTTATAGCATGTTGGGCATTTGGAAATTGTTGGTTTGCTGAGTTGTGTAGATCTTCCAAATGTTGATACCTTTCATTGTATAATATGAAAAAAATTGTATTCATTAGTATCCCTGCTGACTATGTGTTAGGGAGTTGTCACACTCACTGTGGCAGATAAAAGTTTCCAAACTGCAGATTTTCACTTGAAACATTGAATTTTTATCATTGGCAATAAATAACATCAGTTGTTTTCCTTCAAATAATAGGCTTACTTTGTTTATTTTTTGAGGATAGTTCTGCCAGCCACCCAACTCTGAATAACCATAGTCATCTCAAATTAAAGTGGTACTTAATGAACAGAGCAGCGTGTGTAGCTCTTTGCTCCAGCAATTGTGAAGGTGCTTTTTCCTTGACATAGCCATAGTACTTAGTCACACAGAATATTAAGATATATAATTGAAATTAAGTTTTAGTCAATACACATTTTTACTGCTTCATCAAGGACATTCTTTAGTTACTAGTGACCATTACATTCTCTGCCACAGACTTTCAAGAACATAAAAGGCCAAATCTTTAATCTTTAAATCTTTGATTTGGCCTTTTATATTCTTAAAAGCCAGTGGCAGAGAAGAATGCAGTGGTCACTAGTAAAGTTTAGTGCCACTGTCCTGGTTTATGCTAAGTAAGGTACCTGCTGTTTTTACCAAACATTGCTTTGCATCATCGGCGTAAATGTCAACACAGATGTTCTCGAATAAGCCATGAAATAGCCACTTTGACTATTTCAGCACTTCCTGTGTTTATAGCTGTGCATTCACATAAAGGATTTTTAATGATCAGTTGAAGCTAATACCAGATGGATACAAGTAAAACACCAGGTCCAGCTAATACCAGCTGGATACAAGTAAAATATCAGGTCTAGCCACATCTATATGTTCATCAGTTTGCAAGACAAAAATACAATTCTACAGACAAGAGATTGACTCTCTGCCAGATTTTCAGATTGAAGAGTTACTGTATTATTGAAAAGTTAACATGTTATTTCTTCATGGACTTTTCATCTAGCAGGCATTCAGCATTGTCATCTGTTTAAGGCTTTATTAGTCTCTTTGCAATTGGGTGTATTTCTCTAGCCACTGTGATGTCTTAACTTACCTTTGAGATCCTTCATTAGCTTTTTTATTTCTAGTTTGAAGGTCTATACCAAACAATTTCTGGATTAAATGAGTTTTTTACATCTTTATTTAAAATACTTAATTTCTTTTTCTTCTTTTCTTTCCTTTTTTTTTTTTTTTTTTTTTTTTTCTGAGACAGGGTCTTGTTCTGTCACACAAGCTGGAGTGCAGTGAAGTGATCCTAGCTCACTGCAGCTTCAGCCTCCTGGACTCAAGCACTGAAACAGTCCTCACACCTCAGCCTCCTTAGTAGCTAGAACTATAGGCAGACACCACCATGCCTGGCTATCATTTTTTAATCATTGTATAGATGGGGCCTCACTATGTTGCCCAGGTCTCAAATTGTTAAGCTTTAGTGATCGTCCTACCTTGGCTTTCCAAAGTGCTGGGATTACAGGGGTGAGTCGCTGTGCCTGGCCAATTTGTTTTTCTTTAAACTCTTGAGTATTCAGTCTCAGTGAACCTACAACTGACATGATACTATTCAAAAATGTTTTGCTACGTAAAGCACAATAACGTTAAGTTGCTAAGATCTATAAAGTTTGAGGGAAAAATAGTTTTTGTTATTTTAAAATTTTTATTGGCTGGGCATGGCAGCTGATGCCTGTAATCCCAGCACTTTGGGAGGCTGAGGTGGGCGGATCATGAGGTCAGGAGTTCGAGACCAGCCTGACCAACATGGTGAAACCCCATCTTTACTAAAAATACAAAAATTAGCCGGGCGTGGTGGCATGCACCTGTAATCCCAGCTACTCAGGAGGCTGAGGCAGGAGAATCGCTTGAATCCAGGAGGCGGAGGTTGCAGTGAGCCAAGATCACACCATTGCACTCCAGCCTGGACAACAGAATGGCACTCCGTCTCAAAAAAAAAAAAAAAAAAGTTTACAGTTTTGCTCAATTGTTTGAGTCTTTCCTTTTATGAGTCAAAGAATTCTGATTTGTCATATTTTTCTTTGTCGGCATCTTTAGACTTAGGTGGTGCACCTATGGATTGAGCAGGCGAGTGTTC
Organism: Piliocolobus tephrosceles; assembly: GCF_002776525.5. NCBI lineage: Eukaryota > Metazoa > Chordata > Mammalia > Primates > Cercopithecidae > Piliocolobus > Piliocolobus tephrosceles. The sequence goes on from NC_045434.1 coordinate 72,396,677, forward strand.
TAATTTTCCTTTTTAAAGCCAGTGATCCATCACTACGTGTAAGAATATATTTTTTAAAATTGTGGAACAAAAAATTTTTAATAGTTTTCGGTAAAATATAAACATTTAGAAAACTTTCAAAACATCTTTAATACTAATATTGCAGAACAACACAGCAGTATTTACTTATTTCTTGTACTTCTTTGTAGGTGCATGAAAACTTGAATTTCACAATAATTTATTGGACAATAATGAGGTTGCAGAGATTATAGCAGATATAAACTGAAGATAGCTAATAAGAGCACACTAGAAGTATTTAGAACAAACTATGTTAATCTTGGGAAGTTTAGTTATACTGTGAGCCCACCACTATAGATAATTATAGAAAAAATAAAAATATATTTGCAGATTCTATTAGCTGTCTTAATGGTGACCTCATCACATGTCATGTAGCCTCTGGAAAACTCCTCTGTATACTCTTAGAGAATAAAATTTTTTTAAAGGCAAATTTTTTTTCATGTTACCATGAAAATAGTCTTTTCCTCTCAGACTTCTGGTAAGGGTCTTAGCTAACCATGTTTCCAAGACCACGCTTTGAAAACCACTGTTCTAGACCATTTTCCTTTCCTTCTTTCCCAACCTTCCTTCTCTCCCTTCTGGTTTTGGATCTCATGCCTTCTAGACTTAAACTTGACATAGCCTTCAGCTGCCCTCTGGGTTACTATCCTTCATTCCTTTGAAGTTATTATAAGCTCCAGTTCCGTGATTGAATTTTTCAACCCCACTGGATTCTCTTTATTGGTCACTTCCCCTTTTTGTCAGATGTGGAGTCTGTCCTTATAATCACTCTTTAGCATAGAGCCTCGAGTTTCTTGGGTCTCTCCATCTCTATGGCTGATTATGGCTGGGAAAAAGAAATGCGCGTGCACATGTCCACACATGCACACACACACCAATGCTGTCTCAATTCCCGACCTCTATTCTCAAGTGGGCCTTTAAAGCTACCCAGCAATCCTACTGTATAATCCTTTTTGGTTCTCTCTGTTACTCTCCTGGGTGATACTTCATACTTTTTTCTTTCTCCGTAAACTTACAACACCTCTCTCATTCTCATTGAGAAAATAGAGAAAACCAGGAGAAATTTTCCCTAAGTTGTTATCGTCACATGTGTATCAGTTCTGATATTCTCCATTGTTTCTGTTGTTACTGTGATTAAATTTTCTCTGCTCTCACCTAGGGCCAGTTTCTCTAGTTGTCTACTAGATGCTATTTCCCCTCACTCCTCGAGTACATTGCAATTCCCCCTCTCTCCTAAATCAATAAAAATTTCCCACTCTGTGGCATCATTTTCATCAGCATACATTCGTGCAGTAATTCAGCCTTAAAAGCAATAACAAAGACTACCCTACATTATTCTCTTCTAATTTCCTTTTTTTTTTTTTTTTTTTTTTGCTTCTCTTAAAGCTAGTGGGCCTCAATCCATTTGGGCTGCTGTAACGAAAACATATTCTTGGAGAATAAATCTCTTTGTCACAGTTCTAAAGGCTGTGAGTAGGCCAGTATCAAGGCACCAGTAGAGAGAGAGTAGTTATCTCATCTTACTGTTTCCATGTCATCTTCTCTCTCAGACTTGCTCTAATTGTGCTTTTCCCCTCAACCAATCCATAAAACTATTGATAGTGTCACCCAGGATCTCTGTTTTGCTAAATCCCATGATCAAATCCTAGTCTTTCTCTTACTAGAGCTGTCGTCTGGTATGTTTTATATTGCTTAATTACTCCTTTGCCTTTGAAGACTTTCTTCTTTTGCCTTCCAGGACACTTTGTTGTACTGATTTTCATCCTAGTTCTGTGTTTCTTCTTAGTTCCTTTTGATAGTTCTTCCTTATTTGCCTGACCACACAATATTGGCGTACCTCAGGGCCCAGTCCTTGGACTCCATCTTTTGTATTTATTCTGTTCATGATCTTAAAGTCTTTGTGAATGCTTTCTATATGCCGATGGCTTGCACGTTTATATATCTAATCTGGACCCCTTAACTGAACTGCAGAATTTTATATCTGTGTTAAGAATTGTAAGACCACCTCTGGATTCAGTGATTTGCTAGGAGGACTCACAGGACTCAGCGTATAGAGGTACTTAGAGCTATGACAATGAAAGCATACAAAGCAGAATCAACAACAACAAAACCACATGGGTCAAAGTCTGAAGGAAACCAGGAGCAAGCTTCTAAGAGTTCTCTTCTAGTGGAGTCTCTCAGGATGTGCTTAATTCCTACAGCAACAAATTGTGACAATACTTGTGAAATATCTGTCGGGGAAACTTACTAGAAACTTGGTTTTCTAGATAATTACCAGAGGCCAGTTATGTCAGCATCCTTTGCCTAGTATGTACCGAGATTCCAGATTCCCAGAAGGAAAGAAAGTGTTCAACATAAGCTGCATTGTTTATGCAGTTTAGGCTTTTTGTCACCATAGGTTAGATTTCCTTTATCTAGAATTTCAGGAGGAGAACTATATAGTATGTATTCTTTTGTGCCTGGCTTTTTATTAAACTTAATGCTTTTGAAATTCATCCGTGTTGTTGCATGTATCAGTTGTCTGTTCCTTTTTATTGCTGAGTAGTATTCCATTGAAATAATATGGCAGAATTTGTTTATCCATTCACCTGTTGATAGACACTTGGCTTATTTCTAATTTGGAGATATTATGAATAAAGCTACAGTTAACATTCAAGTAGAAGTCTTTCTGTGGACATACCCTTTCTTAAGGCAAATATATAGGAGTGAAATTTCTTAGTCATATGGAAAGTGAATGTTTAAGGTTACAAAAAACTGCCAAACTGTTTTCCAAAAGTACCTTTTTACATTTTTACTTGCAGTGTGTGAGAGTTGCAGCTGCTCCACATGCTAATCAACACTTAGTATTTGTCAGTCTTTTTAATTTGAACCATCACTGCGGATTTTAATGGTTCGGTGCTTTTAATTGTGGCTTTAACTGCATTTTTTTGATGATTAATAATATTGAGCATCTTTTCCTGTACTTAATGACCATTTGTATATTTTGAGAAGTGTCTCTAAATCATTTGCCCCCTTTTTGATGAGGTTGTCATCCTGTTACTTATTTGTAAATTTTTTTTTACATATTCTAGATTTATGTTTCACAACTAAGGAAATCTTATCCACTAAGGGACATTTGGAAATGTCTAGAGACATTATTTTTGGTTGACACAGTTGAGGGAGGCCTGTACCTGTCCTCCTTCCTCTTTTCTCCATCACTCCCTTGCTCCCTCCCTCTTCCTACTTTTGAGCTTTCTAGATCACTTTATTAACCTGACGTTGTGGGAGCTCTGATTTTTTATTTCATTTTTTTCATCTCTATTCTTCAGTTTAGATATCTTTTATTGATCTACCTTTAATGTCTTTTATACTTCTGCAGTATTCAATCTGCAGTTAAGTTCCTGTAGTGAATTTTCATTTGAAATGTTGGACTTTTTAACTCTAGCATTATTTTTTGATTCCATTTTCTAGTTTGTTTCTTCTGCTAAGATTTCTTTTTGTTCATTATGCTCACTTTTTAGTGTTTATAATAGATATTTAATTTGTTAAAGTTTTTGTCTGCTGATATCAATATCTGGTTATCATGTTTTTATTTTGGGTCACATTTTCCTGTTTCATATGTCTAGAGAGTTTTGATTATGTGCTGTACATGTATGTGTGATAACATTTTGTAGGGTTATGAATCATGTTGCCTTCCTTTAAAAGTTGTGAGCTTTGTTCTGGCAGGCAATTAAATTACTGAAGGATCTTGAACCCGTTAGGCTTGTTTCATTACTTTGTTAGGGGTAGGTAGCTTCTTCTAGCTTTATTTTTAATTTTAGGGCAGGGCTCCTTTTCAAGGGTATAGTCCTTATTTTTAAGATGTTGCTTTTCTGGAATCTTATTTAACTGAATGCCTGAGGGGCTCAGCAAGAACTCTCTACTTGTATTGATTTGGAACTACTCGATCTACCCACATATGATCTCTGATATCTGATATCTCCAGTTACCTCTTAGGCCTAAAGTTGCCTGCCTGCGTTTTTTTCTCTTGTCTTGTCTTGTCTTGTCTTGTTTTGTCTTTGTCTTTGTCTTTGTCTTTGTCTTTGTCTTTGTCTTGTCCTGTCCTGTCCTGTCCTGTCCTGTCTTCCTTCTTTTTTTTTTTTTTCGGAGTCTCGCTCTGTTGCCAGGCTGGAGTGCAGTGGCGCGATCTTGGCTTACTGCAACCTCCGCCTCCCAGGTTCAAGGGATTCTCCTGTCTCAGCCTCCCTCCCAAGTAGCTGGGACGACAGGCATGTGCCACCACACCCAGCTAATTTCTGTATTTTTAGTAGAGACAGGTTTCACCATGTTGACTGGATGGTCTCCATCTCTTGACCTCGTAATCCGCCTGCCTCGGCCTCCCAAAGTGCTGGGATTACAGGTGTGAGCCACTGCACCCGGCCGGCAGCCTTTCTTTCCTTGGAGATTCTTGCCCTGCCCAGGTGCAGTGTGGCCTTAGCCAGGGTCTTAGGGAAACGCTTATGCAACTTTTATGCCACCCCTTCCCCACTGTGACACGGTTCCCTTCCTTTTTGTACTGTACCTACAAATTCTAGCCTCAAGTTCTTTGCCTCCTCAGTTCAGGGAAATCATCTCTCTTTATTTGGTGTATTAGTCCGTTTTCACACTGCTAATAAAGACACCCAAGACTGGGAAATTCACAAAAGAAAGAGGTTTAATTGGACTACAGTTCCACAGGCTGGGGAGTCCTCACAATCCTGGCGGAAGACAAGGAGGAGCAAGTCACATCTTACGTTGGTGGCAGCAGGCAAAGAGAACTTGTGCAGAGAAACTCCTGTTTTTAAAACCAGATCTCTTGAGACAATCCATTCCCTATCACGAGAACGACACAGGAAAGACCCGTCCCCATGATTCAGTCATTTCCCATAGGGTTCCTCTCACAACACCTGGGAATTATGGGAGCTACAAGATGACATTTGGGTGGGGCACAGAACCAAACCATATCACTTGGGTCTCACCTTTCTATGCTGTGATAGAAAGTACTCTTATGCAGAAAGCCGGGGGGAATGTGGGGGCTTGTCAGTGTGTTTCCGTCTCTCAGGTCCTCTGCTGCCTGTTGTCCAATACCTAAAAACAATTGTTTCATGTATTTTGTCCAGTTTTTTTTGTTGTTCTTATTGCTGTTTTGAAGTGGAGAATAATCGGGTGCCATTTATTCTATCATGGTCAACAGCTTAAGTCCTCCCAAACAACTTTAGGAAAAAAAAAAATGTAACATAAACAATTTTGAAATTATAATACACTGGTAATTAAACAGAAGGTTAACCAGTTGTGATTTCTTTTTCCTTTTTCAAGTAACTATTCGAAACATACCAATAAGTGAAGGAAATTTTATTACTTGCTTGGTGTTCAAAGGCTAATGTGATAGGTAGCTATGTTATGAGCTGGTACAGTAGTAATTTGTTCATGCCTTGTAAAAGAAGCCATTTGTTGTTAACAAATGTTCTTCAGAACATGACACCACTATCCAAAGAAAATTGTTAGGGGTGGTATATCCGTGATAGGGCTCTCCCAGAGGCTGAACTCCCTTCATTATAACTTAGATAAGACAGAGTTACTGGGTTGCTGCTATAAGCAATATTTTACCAAGAGGGCCCCTTAAGACAGAAACTGGTCATTATTTATACTGTTGTCTTCCCTGTGACTGGTGCTCAGGATTGTTGAGCCTAAGCAGGAGTGACATTTTAAATTTCGTGAGACCATTCAGAGTGTCTTCCTTGATTTCCGAGAACCTCATCCTTTTCTGGAGTAATCAATGTTAGTTGGTTTTCCTGTTTTCATTTCTGCCTTTCACATAGCCTATGATACTGAATACAGTTGGCTTCACATGTTCTAAAACATGTTCACTTTGTTATCGTCAGTAAAGTACTATTATGTAGAATCCCTAAAATTGTATATACAACGTGAACTGATGACTTTATGCTTTGAAGTGGCAGGTTCATTTCTTAACCAATTCTGGGCAAAGGACTTAGCTTTGTGTGTGTGTGTGTTGTACTTTATTTTGTTCTAGCTTTTTGGGCTGAGATAATGTGGTTCATGTGAATGCTTGTATAAATATGGATTTTATACATATAATTAAAATGTTTATATAAAAGATATTTCTGGCAGTACTTAGCAGGTTTTTTGTTTGGTTTCTTTTTGTCATGTATTTCTTCTTGCTAGATGCCCTGCTTTTACAAGACTGATTAAAAGTTTTCAAGGTGTTATTTGTCACTGGTCTTCTGTATAGCACAGTTCTGAACAAAAAGAGAATACCTAGCACCAGCATAAGATTCAAAAGAAATCAATAATCTTTCTGGCTTATGCTTTTAAAGCATGTTATAATTGCATTCAGTTGCTTTGTTTTTCCCATGAGTGCTTCAAGGTTTCATGCATTTTTTTCTCAGCTAAATGCTGACGAAGTTGTTTGTATTGGCACAGGTACTTTTTATTTTATTTTATTTATTTTATTTTTTATTTTTATTATACTTTAAGTTCTAGGGTACATATGCATAACGTGCAGGTTTGTTACATATGTATACCTGTGCCATGTTGGTGTGCTGCATCCATCAACTCGTCAGCACCCATCAATTCATCATTTATATCAGGTATAACTCCCCAATGCAATCCCTCCCCCCTCCCCATGATAGGCCCCAGTGTGTGATGTTCCCCTTCCCGAGTCCAAGTGAACTCATTGTTCAGTTCCCACCTATGAGTGAGAACATGCGGTGTTTGGTTTTCTCTTCTTGTGATAGTTTGCTAAGAATGATGGTTTCCAGCTGCATCCATGTCCCTACAAAGGACGCAAACTCATCCTTTTTTATGGCTGCGTAGTATTCCATGGTGTATATGTGGCACAGGTACTTTTTAAAAATAAATAAACTGATACTTGAAGCAGCCAAAGATCTATATAAAAGAGTATTTTAGAGGTGAGACTTATTTCCCAACATTATTAGATAAAAATATATTTCCGTAAAGTGTTTTTCAAATAATTAAGATAATGCTATTTAAGTGCTAGAATTCGATTATAACTTTTTTTTTTTTTGAGACAGTGTCTTGCTCTGTCACCCAGGCTGGAGTGCACTGGTGTGGTCTCAGCTCACTGTAATCTCTGCCTCTGGGTACAAGCGATTCTCCTGCCACAGCCTCCCCAGTAGCTGGCATTACAGGCGTGTGCTACCATACCCGGCTAATTTTTGTATTTTTGGTAGAGATGGAGTTTCACTATGTTGCCCAGGCTGGTTTTGAACTCCTGACCTCAAGTGATCCACCCTCCCTGGCCTCCCGAAGTGCTGGGATCCATCGTGCCTGGCCAGTTATAACATTTTTAAGCTCAAGTGATCATTGAAACATTTAGCTTAGACCCTATTTTGTAGTTGAGATAAGAACCAAAAAAGTGGCAAACAAAGGTACCCTGAGAGCCAGGATCCCAACCCAGGTTCTCCTGACTCCTACTGCAGTACTCTGCTAAAGAGAGACAACTGTATAAGGCCAATATGCTATACCAAGGTGAGCCTAGAATTCTCTGCTTAGGCATTGTTGGGTCTTTTGCTGTTGATGTGTGATATGTGCTCATTACAACCTCGCTCACCTACACTTATCTTCTGTTTGCTCAGATTCCCTGAGCTTACCTTTATTCAGTCCCCAATTAGATGGACTCCTATTAACCTTTAAAAACTCCAACTCAGATGGCTTCTTTTCTAAGATATATTTTCAACCACCTTTATATGTCCTCTTTTACCCCATAGATACTATTGTACCCTGTGCATCCTTCTGTTATTGTATCAAATTATAATTGGTTGCAGTTTTTTCTCTACTAAAGTTAAGTTCTTAGTAACATCTCGTCTTCTTATGTTTTTTAATCCTAAAGCCTAATGTAGTGTCTTTTGAATTAATTAAATTGAGATTGCAGTGCTGGAAAACATGGGGTTTAAAATAAGCCCTGAGTAAAAGGCCCAAATGTTTGTTTTTAGTATTGCGTGACTTCTTGCTGCTTTTTTCTCCTTTTTGCTTATTTCCAGAATTTAGACACATTGTGGATAGTTGAGGTTGCCAAGTCTGTGTGTTCAGATCACTAGTTCCTAAATATCGGGTCTATGGACAAGCTGCATCTACCTCGCCTATGGATTTTGTAACAGTACTGTAGGTTTTCTGCTTTAGTGAGTCTGGCATGGATCCCAGCATCCTTTTTGTTTTGTTTTGTTTATTTTAAATCTGTCAATCAGGTTATTTTGATGATCAACTGAGGTTAGGAACCAAGTTTCAGGATAAGGTGTTAGAGCAGTGTGAGATGGCTTGGAGCAGATTCTTCCTTTCGTTAGTAGTTCTGTAAGCTGCTTAAGAGCTTGTGAGTTTCTTATTTCTGGTCCCCAAACACATATAGCACATAGTTTGTAGTAATGAGAATAGGTTTAAATTAGTCACCTTTAAGATGTTTTTAATCCAGGTTTTGATGAATTATAAAAATGGTGACTGATTAACCTTTTCATTTTTTATTGTCATTTAAGGAGTGTTCAGCCTGGGTGTTCCTGTAGATGCTCTCTTCTTTATTGGTAACCAGTTGGTGGCCACGAGTCATACAGGGAAAGTGGGAGTGTGGAATGCTGTCACTCAGCACTGGCAGGTTAGTTTTAACTAAAGCATATTACAGAAGTTAAAATATTTCTGAAACGTATGCTGATTATGTATTTTTTTTACCTTGTAGAATATTGTTTCTGGTTTCGATTATACAAATATTGAATGAATGTAGTGGTCAATTTTTTTTACTAGATGCATATTTGAGCATATTTTCAAGAGTTTAAGTTACTTTGGAAAATAAGTGAGTTTTTTAAACTGTGGTTTGGCATTTCTCCATTTATTTTAAATGTTTGAAGTTCAATGCCTTGAGCATGGTAGTCCAGGCAAATTTTGTTTCCTGAACAGGAGCACAGATCTGTGTGAAAACCCATAATCTGTTCAGAGATGATAGCACGATAAATACTCTCAAGTACTTGAGAGGAGTAAGAAAGAGGTAAGACTTTAAAAAGGTTAGTACCTGATTCTTAAAGGAAATAGGAAGAATTAAGGACTTTAAGCAGGGAGTGACATAAGCAGATCCATGTTTTAGAAAGATCACAGTGGTTGCTAAAATGAAAGGTGGACTGGAGATCAGGAGGGAATCTACTACAGCAGTACAGCAATCTAGAAGCAGAGCACTTCAACTAATGGCAGTGGTGGTCGAGGTGACAAAGATAAGTACATTTGAAAACTATTTCATAGACCTCCTAAAATGACAGGTCTGCTATCTGATTGATGTGGGAAATTGAAGAAAGAGAAATGTATTTCTAATTTTGGGTTTCTAGTTTGACAGTCCAGTAGCTGGTAGTATTTTGAATTGATAGGAAACGTGGGAAGAGAAGCAGATAGGCTGGTGGGTCGGGTGAAGAATGGCCAAATTGATTAATACGTTTACTTAGAGATTCCTATGATTATTCAAGTGTAGCTGTTAGTTGTATAGTTGGAAGTACTCCTTTGGAATTTAGGAAAGAAGAAAGGGTAAGAAATCTTTAGATTCCATAATATTTATGTGATAACAAAATTGATAAGATTTTCCGTTGAGTGGGTATATAGAAAGAAAGCAAAGTCCAAATTAGAACTTTGGGGGAACGTTAGCATTTAAGGGGACAGGATAGACGACGAAGAGCCAAAGACACATGACATGATTGAGAAATGACATTAATTTTGGCAGTAGATTTCATTTTCAAATATATATGTTAGGTGTTGGTGGAAGAAAGCTAGATGGCAGGAAATGAGGAAGTAAAAGATCAGAGAAAGGAGACAGCAGATTCAAATACCTTTCAAGAAGTTTGGTGGTGAAGGAAAGCAGAGAATCAAAGTGATGGCTTAAGGATCAATGCTGGTTTGAAAAAAAAGATATTTGGTGCTTTATTTTTCCTCTAGGTTAGGACAGGCTTGAGCACACTTGTAGCTAGAGAGAAGAGTTGCCGGAAGGACCTGAAGATTGAAAGAACGGAGATTATTTCTGGTCCCATAAAGTGAAGAGTGTATGTGGAATCTACAGCACAGCTAGAAGGGTTGACCCCACAGGGAGTAGAGACATTTCTTTCTCTGTGACAGAAGGGTAAGGAAGGAGTAAAGAGAAAGGCATTGAAGACTATTACCAAGTACTGCAGAGATTATAAATAGTATATTTGCAGTAGACCTGGGATCCCATGTAGTTCTTTAGTTACATAATCAAGGTTGATTTTAAGTATTTGAGTCAGATGAACCAGGTTTGTATGTAATCTTAAAAGTTTTCTGCAAAATCATGAGGACAGTTTCAATAAAATATTAATGAAAATGTTATAAAAGCATTGAGTCTGATTCGGGTAAGATAAAAGTAAAAAAAAAAAAATTTAAATGTTTCTGTTTCTTGTTTTCATTTTTTGTTTAATTCCACCCCCACCCTGCCCACACACACAAAATTAATGTTACAAAAGAAGATTAATAAGGAATTAATTGGTATTGTCAAGTAGGTAGCCTAGGCTGTTACATAGCATAAGAGCAATTTTTAGGCACTATTTCCCAAGTTGATATTTTAAATTTAGATTTGTATTGGAAACATGGATTATACATGTTTCATTCTCATATCGAAGCAGAGAGCTTTGGAAGTTAGCTCTAGAAAGGCCTTATGTACTTTACTTCCTAAAGAATCAGATAACTCTATGTGTATTCTGAGAAATAGAGATCTTCAGCCATAGTACCATCTGAGTGATAGCCTAGCCTCTAAGTACACAGTGGAGGCTGAGTTTGGGGAGGAAATATTGGTTCTGGGAAGAAGAATTCAAAGTGAATTTCTGTGGTCTGATGGATTAGGCTGGACAAGAATTTGGGAGTTTTGTTTAATTTAGCTTCTCTCTTTCCTGTTGTGAGGCACCTGTAGCACTGATGTTAGAAGCAAACTTTTTTTGTGGGTGTGATAGGTTTACAGACCTCCGCATATTAGAAATAGGAATAAGGCAGGCATTGGAATCCTGGGCCCACATTTTGTTGGGGAGAGAGAGGATTGACTTTTCAGTATTATGTCTTGACTGCTTTCTTAAGTATGATCTGTTTGCTTACTTACAGAATTTATAGTAAGAAATATGAGATTCTTACTTAGACATTCTAAATTTATATATAGAAATATTAGATACAAATATTGAAACAATGTATATTGTTTATACTATGTATTAAATTATGTTAATTGACTAGTTTGTTTATACACACTTGCATACCACATACGAAAGTAAAGTCTCTGGGATCTGGGATTTTAGCAAAAGCCGGCATGATTTCATGGGACAGTAGAAATTGAGCCTCCTGCAAAAATCTGGAGGTTTAAGTTTCTCATTCCCTGAGAAGACTGGGAAAAGTTTGCCCAGTAGTCTTGGAACAAGAAAGTTTGATGTGTGTTTGGTGTCTTGGAATGGGAAATGGAGATGCAAGAGTAAACCATTAGAAACTGAAACCAACATATTCAAATTAGGAGTGAATTGAAGCACAAAGACTTGCCTTTGTTGTATGAGAGCTCCAATTTGAGAAACTGATTTAGGACCAATTACATTTCTAGATACAGACATGATACCAGTTAGAACACTTTCACGAATGAGAGCACACAAGCATCCTGTCAAAGGAGTAATTTCTACTAAAATAACCTCCCAAAACTTATAAACTTCACATGGAAACAAATGATGAAAAATCATCAAACATAAAAAATTTGCAATCCCCAAATTGGAAATAATGGAACAATTAGAAAGCTGCTGTATTGAAGGAATAGGACAAATCAGAAAATGGAGGGAAATAAAACACTAAAAATTAAAAGATCATTGAAAATTTTTTAAAAATTTATTTAATGGTTAAATAGAAGCCGAGCTAAAAGAAAATTAGTAAATTGACAGACACATCTGAGAAAATCATTTCCAGTTTAGCCAAGAGAGTGAGAAAATATGAAAAAGAAGGAAAAAGTGAGAAAGTATTTCATGTAGGAACAGGCTAGAGGAGCCATATTGGAAAAGATAACAGTGGCTAACATTTTGGAGAAATGAAAAAGGACATGAATTTATTGATTAAAGAAATGTACCAAGTCTTGGCAGCCTAAATGTTTAAATGTGCTGTAATAAAAGATACATTACGATAAAAAGTATTCACAGAATAGTGACAGTTTGAGCAGATTCCTCATCACCAGTAGTAGACACCAGAAGAAGACTATGGGCATTCTCCAAATGGCAGAGAAAGTAACTTTCAACCGAGGTTTTTATACACAGCAAAACTACCTGAATGAGAAGGGTTTTTTTCAGAGAGAATTTCTTACTCAATAACCCTCAATGAAAGGACTACTAAAGAAAAATGCCTTTTGAGAAGAAGGTTGTATTTGAAGGGGAAGAAATGGAATGCATTAAGCAGTGATTAGGAAATTGGAAAGTGGTAAATACGATGGTAAATTTAGATAAGTGATTATTTGAAAATTAATGGATGAAGGTTAAAACATCCTGTAAAAAATAAGGATGAGTTTACAGGTATAGAGATTGTAGTTAAAAGATTCTAGGGGCCCTATATGGGAAGATAGACTGGTATTTTAAAACTGTAAAACATTTAAATTTACATGTAGAGATTAGTGGTAATCACTGTGTGCTACCTTATAAGAGAAAAATCCACTTCCATATTTTATTTGTGACCACATGACTGAACCATGCATACTAATCAGTATGGTTTCTTGGATTCTTGCATGAAGTTGTTAGGATAAAGAAGAGGAGGCTACACAGTGGCTGCTTCCTTGCTTGTGCTAGGAGAGAAGAACTCAGCAGTTCTAACTCACTGTGATTCTGCTTATCCTCTGCTTTCTCTGTTCTCCCTGTACTGAGGGGTAGACATGGAAAGAAAAGCAGATCATGATTAAGGGTTACAGAAAAAGAAGTAGCAAGGCTTTAATCCTAGAGCCCATCCTCCCAGAGAATAAATGGTTAAAATGTTTGCCTTTGTGCCTTGGGAAGTGCTAGGCTCCTCCTGCTCTTTCATTGAAAAAAAAAAAAAAAGTGTCCAAAGGGAGAAGAATCTCATGGCCTTATCTGTCCCCATTTTCCTGCCATGAAGATTCTGGGGTAGGAGTTTAAGCCCTTTCCTTTAGTGCTAGAGCTAAGATGATTTAGTTAACTTGGGTAAGAAAATTGGTTAGTGGTGTGTAAAGCAGTCTCCCCTCCATCCTTTAGACATCTTTACCGATATCACTGAAAAGTACTTAATGTTTACCTGGTATAAAATGTTTTGGCATTGGCTTTAATTAAAAGCCTGACCTCAGGATAGGGCATGACAATTGAGTTCTTTGAGATATTTCTAGTGTAACTCATAACTGCATGACATTGAGAGGGTATCTAGAGAAATTAGGGTTATATCAGGAAGAGCTTAGAGGAATCATTATTTCCAAGTTTTAGTTATTCCTGTTTTTAATTAGAATGAAACTAGATTCTGTGCTTTTTCACTTGCTCTTCAGATATTCCCTTTCCCTTGCCCTACTTAACTCATAGTTGACTTCAGTGTTCAAGCTTCACTTCCTCTGTGAACCCTTCCTTGATCTTTGCTCTTCACCCACCAGCATTGAGATGTCAATTCTTCCCCTCTCTCCTCTGATTGTACTTAGTCTATTGTAGTGCCTGACACACTATAATTGTTTGTTATTTTTCTTTCTCACAAGTTTACCGGCTCCTAGAGAGCAAGGAGATACCCCACATCCCTTATCTCTAGTTCAGTGTTTGTTCTCTTGGATAATATGTGGTACATAAAAAGTACTTAAATGTTAAGCAGATAATGTTTAGATCTTAACTTTTTAAATGAAAGCCAGATATAGTATATGAAAGTAAAAGTCCCTTAACATTTTTAACTTTTAAATTATTGGACATTTTTTAGACTTGGAAGCAAAACTTGGTGTCTAATAATTCATTTAAGTGCCATCTATGAAGAAGCTTAATAGGCATCTCTGGCCTGGCTCTAAACAGGAAAGATAATTTTGATGAAGAGTAGAATAGTACTCTACTAAAATAGTATTGCGACTATCCTAGCAAACACTTTTTTTTTGTTTTTTGTTTTTTGTTTTTTGTTTTTTTTTAATTTGAAGACCAAGTCTCACTCTGTTGCCCAGGCTGGAATGCAGTGGCACGATCCCGGCTCACCGCAACCGCTGACTCCCGGGTTTGAGTGATTCCTCTGCCTCAGCCTCCCGAGTAGATGGGATTACTGGCGTACGCCACTACACCCAGCTAATTTTGTATATTTAGTAGAGACAGGGTTTCACTATGTTCGCTAGGCTGATTTTGAACTCCCGACCTCTGGCGATCTGCCCGCTTCGGCCTCCCAAAGTGCTGGGATTACAGGCGTGAGCCACCACACCCACGCTTTTTATGGTTTTTGTTTGTTTGCTTTTTGTTTTGTTTTGTGGTAAAACTCAAGCCCTTTGCTGTTTCTTTTAGTGCAAATATGGAAAGGTATTAATTTGTAAACTAGATTGATTTTCCTGGAAAAACTAAATTTTTTATTCCTATACTTTAAAAAAATAAATGCATATGAGACTTTGTTTGCCTTGCCATTTCCTAGAAAACAAGTAATCTTTAATAAGGAGAATGAAAAATAGAGAATACCACCTTTTCAGAGAAATAATAAATTATCAAGGGAGCAAGTACGTTCTAGAAATCAGTTGCTTTGTTTACTAGTTCTAATTCTATCACTTGCTTACTGTGTGACTTTGGACAGGTCGTTTAATCTCTTGTATGAGAAGGGGAAAAGAGAGGGAGCTGATCAGACTTGGCCTTTCAGTTCCAGTGGGCTGCCATCTAGTGAGCACATGCAAAAAAAAGAGGAGACAACCCATAGAAATTGAGAAAGGAAAGTACTGCTGTGGGAAATACAATTAAAAAAATATTTTGAAGGAAGTGTATTGGTGGGTTCTCCTCTATAGTGTGTTTGTGTATATGTGTGTGCATGCATGCACCTATAGAAAGTTTATTTCCTAAGCCCTACTAAATTTGGGTGTTGGTTGCCTCTTTACCAGAAGAATCAAAGTTTTGAGGAAATTGACCAGAAAACAGAAATTATAATTGCTATCTAACATCTAATAATACTCTTACTACCTCAGGTTCAAGATGTTGTTCCTATAACTAGTTACGACACTGCTGGATCATTCCTTCTGCTGGGATGTAACAATGGATCAATATATTACATAGGTAAGTGTACAGTCACTTAAAATGCTCCTGCTTAATGTAATTTTTAAAATGAGAACAAGAAAACATTACCTATCAGTTTTAAATAGATATGCTATTTATTTTAATGCTGTTTAAATTGTCTATGTTTTAGATATGCAGAAGTTCCCCTTGCGGATGAAAGATAATGATCTTCTTGTAACTGAACTGTATCATGATCCTTCAAATGATGCTATTACTGCTCTGAGTGTTTACCTCACACCCAAAACAAGTTAGTACATGGCCAATTATATACATTCTTGACTTTTTATCTTTTTATTCATTAATTTATTATGTGACTAGGTCAAATTAAACTGGTGTCTTTCTTTTTGAGAATTGTAGTGCTAAGGATTTCATCTCTACAAAGTCTAAAATTTGTATTCAGTTTTATACTGAAGTCAAACATGACTAGTAAACAAACATAATTTGAGGCGGAAAATTGGAACTTCTGCTGAATTGCATTTGTTGAGCCATATTGTTATAATATTAGCTGAAATTACAAAAAAAATCTGCACATTTATCTTCCTATTAAAATAACTAATTTTTCACATCAAAATTAGGAACTTTTTAAAAAATAAAAAGTTCTTAGACTACTACTGGAAACTAAGCTTATTTTCTTGGGAATTTAAAAATTTAAGCTGTAGAAAAAAGGTGTTTTATAACTTTCAGTGCATTTTAGAGGCCATTGTAATGAAAGTAACAGACTAGTTCTGTAAAGGAGTAAGAGATAAACACAAAGGGGAAATTTAAAATTTATCTGTAATGAAAGGAGTTCTAATAAGCATTAATATATATTCAGTAATAAAATAGGTTTGGATGTGCTACTTATATAAGTCATCATTTTATTTAAATTAACAAAGGAAACCATAATTTTTAGTATGAAAGAAATATTCAAGAGTATACCCATGAATTTGACTGAAACCATAGTAGGACTTAAATTGTATTGCTCTAGAAATAGGGTTCAGTAAACCATGGATTTCTAGCCAAGCTGACTCTTTTTGATACCAGCTGTCTTTGGCTGCTTTTCTGCCACAATGACAGAATTGAGAGGTTGTGACAGAGACAGTGTGGCATGCAGAGTTTACAATGTTTACTACTTGGCCCTTTACAGAAAGTGTGCCAACCCCTGCTCTAGAATGAGATGTGGATTTTTTTTTTTTTAATCTAGTTAAAAAGCAGGCATAAAACTAGGAAAGTTTTACAAATCAAAGCACTTCTTTTGTTGTGGCGGGGGATTTTAAGACATGAAAAATGCAGTCATCTTTCTGGTTATAGGAAGTGTTTTTCATGACATGCTTTTTTTCCTTTGATTCAGGTACTTTCAGATGAATCAGTTAGTAAAACTAGAACAGCTAGTAAAGCTAAGAGGTTCTCTATCTGTGAAGCTTTTAAGAGTATAGGTTGCTGAATTTTTTCCTATCTAAATTGACGATGGGGACTGGGCACTTTTGTAAAAAAAGAAAAGAAAAGACACTGCTGAACCTTAGATGATTAGAAGAAACAACATATTGTAAGTATGATGGAAGCAATGTAATGGATATGTTTATTCCCTAGCACAGTGTTTTGAAACTTCAATAGTATTTATATATATAGTATTTATATCTAATGCTTGACTATTTGAGAATGATTTAGTATTGTAGTTTAAGTAGAACAGATGGTAATTCTAGGCTACACATAATAAGGAATATTGTTTTTGGGATACTATGCTTTTGGGATACTATGCATAATAAGGAATATTGCTTTTGGGATACTATGTAGTGTTCTTGGCATGGCAGATTTATGAATTCTTTAAACTATATTGAGTATCTACTATGTCCCAGGTACTCTGTAAGGTGACAAATAAAAAGATGATTATGATTCAGTCTTTGTCAATAAGGAGTAGAAGTAGCTAGACATATAAATAAGTACAGAATAATATGTTGTAATTGCTGTGATAGAACCTAATAGTGCAAGGCAGGAGGTGAATAGTTACATCTTGAAGTGAAGGTTAGGAAAAGATTTGTCAAGGAAATAATGATTTTAAGATGACCCGAGAAGTCTTAAGATTTTTTTTTTACTGAACTGGATTTAGGGCTGATATAAACAGTGAATCCGGCTCTGCCTATTTTATCATAGGGAAGCTTTGCAAGGGTAGCTTTTTTATTATCATTCCGTAATATATCACCTGTCAACTCGACTTGATACAGGTGTCAGTGGTAACTGGATTGAGATCGCCTATGGTACGAGCTCTGGAGCAGTACGAGTGATTGTACAACACCCAGAGACAGTTGGATCAGGTCCTCAGCTTTTTCAGACTTTCACAGTTCACCGAAGTCCCGTAACAAAAATCATGCTATCAGAGAAGCATCTTGTATCAGGTAAAATAATTTCATTAGTACTGGTAAAGAACTTGGCCTTGTGTGTTATTTTCTGTACCCGTACAAATTAAAAGAATGAAAACGCAGTGTTTATGTGAGAAAAATATACTAAAAGAAGTACTAGAAAAGTTTAATAACTGAGGAAATTATGATTGTCTTTTAAAGATTTCTTTGAGCTGGTCATAGTGGCTCACGCCTATAAATCCTAGCACTTTGGGAGGCCAAGGCAGGTGGATTGGTTTAGCCCAGGCGTTCGAGACTAGCCTGGGCAACATGATGAAACCCCGTTTCTACCAAAAAAGAGGAAAAAAAAAAAGATGGTTTTTATTTTGCCTGGTTTTAATATACATCAATTTAGGAGATGTGATTTTTTTTTTTTTTCTCTCAGCATATCTTATTGCAAAATATTTATTTTGACCCTGCTAAGAGGAATTTTTATTAAATTTTTCAAGTTTTACTTTTAATATAAATTGGGTTATCTTATGGTTTAATGCTAAAACTGTAGATTTAAATGTGTATTTTGATATTTTGTCATCTCATAAAAATAATAAAAATTAAAATTATAGAGATTATTTGAAGAAAATAACCTTTTCATGCATTTGTAGTTCTTTATAGTCATATGAAATTTTTAAAAATTTAAATACTAATTGGATACATAAAAAATTAAATACTAATTTTCAAGTTTAACAAATAGTACTTTCTGATTACAAAGTAAAATTCTATTGAAGAAATTAATTGTGTATGGAAGATGATTTCTAAAAGGCTTTGTGAAAGTTGCATTGTGAGTTGGGTATGTCAGTAGAGCTTGCTTTCTAGAGGAGTCGTACATTAACTCCTTTTGTAGAGCAGTTCCTACCTAACTTAAAACTTTTACAAACATGGTTTTCATGTATCAGATTTGTTTTTATGAAGGCTGGCTAGAAGGTAATGCATCTTTTGTGAAAGATGTAGTGAAAGTTTCTCAATCTCTTTAAACACCATGTGGAGCTGAAATTCAGTCCATAGCTGACTGATTATGCTTTTATTGAATATGTAATTGTTTGTGATATAAGTAGGCCTTGCTAAAACAGTCTCTGTTAGGTTTTCATAAAACATTACTCCCCTCCCCCACTGAGGAGTTTCTAACTCTTGCTGGTGCCTCCTCTTTTGCCCAATTGGTGAGTGTTGGATTGCCCTTGAGCTCTTTCCTGTACTCTCTATTCTTTATCTGCACTTTCCCGGTTGTTTGAATAGTAGGTAACTATATGTCAATGGCTCCCAAACTTTCCTCCACTTGTGACCATCCAAAGAGTTCCAAACCTGTGCATCCAGTGTCTGGATCTCTGGTTGTATGTTTAATAGGCATCTCAAATTAAGTTGGACAAAATGGAACTTAACGATTTCTGTCTCAAAAGCCATCTTAGTATGCAGTATCACCATCTACTTATCTACTAACGCTGAAAATCTAGGAATCATCCTTGATTTCTCCCTTTCTTTCACCTCCCACATAGTACACTTCACCAGTAAGTCCTGTTGGCTTTGCTGCCACATTATGTCACAAATCCAATCACTTTTCATTGCTGTCAGTTTCACATCATCATCCTTTTTCCCCTAGATGACTAGTAACTTCTCAGCTTTTCCCTCTCTGTGGTACATATTCCACACAGCAGCCAGAAGTATCTTTTAGAAATGCAAACCAAATCTGATTCCTGATGGCTTCTGATTGTATTTAGAATAAATTTAAATTTCTACCATGGCCTATATGGCTTTTCTTATTCTAGATTCTACCTACCTTTAAAATCTCTTCCCAACTCCCATGTCACTTTTCTCATTGCTGATAACACTCTAACCTTTGGCTTTTCTATTTTTAAAAAATGCCTTAGAGAACTTTTGCGTTTGTTCTTTTTATTCGAAATGGTTTGCCCCTAGATATTTGTTTGGCTGCATTCTTGTCATTCTGGTGGCATTTCAAATCCCTTCTCAATGAAGACTCCTTGGCCACCTTCTTTAAATTAAATTAGCCAAACCTCTATCCAACAATAACTTTCTCTAACAGTACCTTGCTTTGTTTTCCTCATAGCTTTATCACTTAATCATGTATTTGCTTGTTTATTATCTCTGTCTTCTAGAAAAGTTTTCCAATAGCAGAAACTTTGTTCTGTTCTCAGCACTTAGCATAGTTCTGACACATAAAAGATGCTGGATAAATGTTATGAGATAAGGCAACTCAATGCTCTGAGAAAATAGGCCGTTTTGCAGGGTTACTGTGATGTTTCGATGGTAACGTATAGAGATACTCTGTAATAATTGCTATTGTGGTTATGATGTTATTGTGGGATGTGATACCAAGGAACTACTTTGTAAAACTTGTATTTTAACATCAGATATTTCATGTAGGTTTGAAACTTATGCAAGTTTATCAAGAGAAATATCCTTTTTAAGAAAAAATCTGGAGTATTTTATGTATACTTAGTTATGTTATTCTGCCACCTGGTGGATATTAACACATATGTAATGACATTGTTTTCCTTATAGTGCAGTTTGATCCCTTAAAGAAAAACTTTAGATAATGACTGGTATTAGCAAAATTGACGTAGTTGTCCAATTGAATCAACTAACAATATTTAAATTATTTTTCAGAATCCTAGTAAGCTTAGTAGTGAAATCAGGAAATGATTTCCCATGAAATTAAATAGCCTAGTACCAAATGTCTCCTTTTTCACCAGAAAACTGACAGTCTAGTAATTGAGAATTTTGTTACATAAGAATAGAAAGTACACAGTTGTTACTTATATCTATCTATTTGCCAAAATTAAATTTCTTTCTAAAGTTTTGTTTAAAATACGTGTGACTGTAAAATATGTAACACATTTTTACCTGGTAGTAAATATTATGTATGTGTGTATATAAGAAATTTTGGATACTTTCCTAATACTTACAGATGAGTTCATAGCTCATTGCTAATAATAACAGATTTTCTAAAATCATGAATGGCAAAATTAGTATATTTTTTATTAAAGCATGCCAAAAAAGTAGTTTTTGCGTTAGTAATACATTTTATGGTGTATATTTTCAAACAGAGTATCTACTCAGACAAAAAAAAGTAGAGCTAGATTAGGAGACATTTCAGTATATGCTCAGTTAATATTCTGTTAGCATAATAAAACTAATTGGAGCATGTTTTTTAAATGCAGACTTTCTTTATATAAAAATATTGCTCAGCTTTAGTACAGAATCTTAATTTTCCTTAATGTAACGATGAGTGGGCAATAAATAGCTGATTGCTTAAGATGTTTGACAAATGTCATTTGTGCCAATAATTTTTCAGTAAGTCCTGATGTAGGTTAATATTTGAGTAGCATAAGCAGAAACAGTTTCTATAGTTAGGAAAAATAAACTAGGAAACTGTTTACTATGTAGTTTAGCCACAGAACAGGACAATATTCAGCATCTTTTTTCTTACACACACATTATTTTTAACCTTTACTACATTTATACCCTACAAGCTATTTTTATGAGGATCTGTAGGTTTACTTGACATACCTTATATTTTTCAGCAAGGTAAAGCATACTCAGTTTTCTCAGTTAAGTAGATACAAATTACGTATGGTTTTAAGATAAATATATTATTTGCCACTTGTACTCTGATCTGTTTAATGTAGATGATAGTGAAAAAAGTTAAAATGAGTTTTTAAAAGTAATTTTGCATTCTTTTGTGTTCTCTTTCTCTGCTAGTCTGTGCAGATAATAATCATGTCCGGACGTGGACAGTAACTCGATTCCGAGGAATGATCTCTACTCAGCCAGGTTCTACTCCTTTAGCGTCATTCAAGATACTCTCCCTGGAAGAGACAGAAAGTCATGGTAGCTATTCCTCTGGAAATGACATAGGTGAGTTAGATTATTTTAGGGCATTTTTAGGTACTGTATTAGCTGTTCAGAAGAAGCATATCAACTAATAAAACCATAAAAACGAGTTTAAAATACAAATTTTTTATTTTAATTTTGAAATTCTAAACAGAATTTTAGTGTATCTTTCTGATTAAATTCTATAAATTCACGAAATTATTTTATTGCAGCATTTTTCATTAAAATGTTAGGAGAGCACATTTTTCTTATTAATGTTTCCTCATTTAAAGAATGTCATCTTCACATGTTAGCTACTTTTATTATTAAAACTGTAATAGCTGTGTACATTTGATATTTGAAATGTTTTTTGTTAATCTACTGAAAATAAAATTTGAAGCTAGAAAATGTTCCTATATAACGAGAGTCATTTTGATGACATCGTAATATTCATTACGAAACAACGTAGCATGTCTCCATTGATGTTCTCTGATTTCAGCAAAAGGTGTATAAGTTTAGTTTAGGTTTTCTCTCTATACACCATACATACATGTGCACATGGACACTGCACATCCACACGTGTGCATACACATACACAGTCTTCATAGAGATCATTCCACCCCCGGCCCCATTTGAAAGAATCTTACTGTCCTTATAAGCCACTTAAGAGAATTCTACTACCACAGCCTTCTGATTTTTAGAAAGAGAAATATGCAGTGTTACCAGTTTTAACAGTTGTTATGTAATCCCAGTTCTCTGCATGATGCTAGGCACTGGAAGTTTATATTGTTATTTATTAAACAAATATTTATTGAGTGCTTGTGTTCTAGATACTAGACATTTTTAAAAGTGCAGTGAACATCAACTTACGATGTAGTGAGCAGTAGGAATTAAATGAAACAATTGTATTTTGCAACTCTGTTTAAAGGCATAGGTCAAAAAGAACCCAGAGGAGACAGTGCCAGGATCTGTTAGAGGTTGTAATATATGGTCTCATTTAATCTTCTTGACAATTTAGGAGGTAGATACCCCACCTAATGTTGACGGAGGCTGAGATTCAGACAGCACTTCATAGAGGTTTTAATGTTTGAACTGATACATGAAGGATAGACATTTGTTGGGTGTGTAAGATTCTAGAGTTGGAACATTCCTGGCAGAGAAAACAGCAGGTTAAAAGGGTAGAAGCCAGGGGAACTTGGCAAGTTTGGAAAATGTCAGGAAGGTCATTAATTGTTAGATTATAGGATATGTGGGTAAGAATAGTAAGACATACTGAGTGAATAGGCCAGTACCAGATCATGGAAGGCATCTATATATCAAACTAAGAAATTTAGATTTTTATCTTGTAAGTAATGGGGACCTTTTGAAGAATTTTGAGATTGATACTAGATTTGTGATATATATAATTCATCTTTCAAGAGCATGCAAGAAAACTTGACAGTGAAGACTTAAGAGAGTGAAACAAGGAAACCAGAAAGGAGGAATTTATTAACCAAAGTGCATGGTGGTCATTGACTAGATGTGGCAGGCATGAGAGAGGAAGGAGTCTAAAGTGACCCTAAGGATTCTTGGGAAATGGAGTAGCTGAGTATTACTTACTAAATACAGAAATATAAAAAGAAGAACTTATTTTGAAAACAAAGATGAATTCAGACTTGTGTATTTTGAGTGATAATACATATGGATACTATTCTGTGGTGTGAAGATATACCTGGTCTCTGGAGAAAGACCTTAACTAGAAGTTAGGTTTATGAGTATTCTGCATATAAGAAGCACCTGAAAGCCCCAGGAGTAGATGTATTGTTGAAGGAGAGCATGTGTATTGTGAATACAAAGATATTTATAAACAGCCCTGTGAATTAATTATAAAACCCAGTAAGATAAAGGGGACAGGGAGGGTTTTCATTCCTCTTTACAGTGGTATTTAAAATACATATATCCTCAGAGATAATTGGACATATAGATCAGTGGAACAGCGTAGAGTCCAGATTCAGTAGAGTGGTAAAAGTGGACTCTACATTGTAGTGGGTAATGGGGTAATAGGTACTGGAGGTGTCCATGAAAGAAAGAAGTAATGGAGCTAGTTGGAAGGCAAGGAAGTTCAAAGGTCATATTTTTACTCATAATCTTAGCCAAAAGGCCGAGAAGCAATCGAAGGTCATATTTTTTATGCCTCCAACTTTCTCCCTCATTAAAGTTAGGAAAGATCTGGGGATATTTTGTATTCCAAGGAAAGGAGCCAATTTGGAAAGGGAGGTGGGGAAAGAGAGGGCAAAGAATTAAGCTATGAAGAATAGATTATGGGTCAGTCTCATGTCAATATGAGGTTCAAGGGGAGAGAAGATACAGTTCTATAGTCTTTTCATTCCTAGTTATTTTATTCTGAGTTATTTTATTCATGGTCACTATTTTAACCTTGTTAATGAGTTATTGAATGAGGACTGTCATTTCATTTTAATAAAATTAGAGATCAGAAAGTTCCAGTAATTGAGCAACTGTGTAGTACAGTGAAGAGCCAGACAGCTTAGGTTTGTTTGAATTCCACTTCCGTCATATAAAGACCTATGAGATCTTTCATTAACTAATCTCTTGGTGCCTTATTTTTCTCATCCGTAAAATGGAGATAGTAAATAATAGCACCTCCCTTAAGTGGTTATTATGGTGATTAAAATGAGTTTATATTTGGAAAGCATTTACGGTGGCACATGCTAAGTACAGTATAAGTGTTTGCTAACTAATAATAAAGATGACATTGGTTCATTTATTAAGTACATGTATGATTCGTGTAACATAACTTGGGATATATTGTCTTTAAAAATTTTATTGTAAAACTTTTTACAATACTTTTTATGAATTGTAAGTTGATACTATTTTAGCTACTATGTATAATGGGAAAAGAGAATTATTAAAATTTTATGTTTAAGTTTTAAACAAAAACTTTTTTCTTTATGTTATTGTTCAGGATCTTTCTAAAATATAATAGGCTATTTATCTGTCTTGCCAAATACAATAAAGTGAAAATAATTGAATCTTTCATTTTAGATTGAAAAGCTTCAGGGTGCAACCCAGTAGTAAATTTTATACTGTACTTTAGTCTTCATACTGTACTTTGTTTTTCTCTTTTGGTTTACCAGTTACCTTATATAAAATTGTGTGTGTTTTTTTTAAATTTGCATCCTTAAAAAGAAGAAATACTAAAGGAAGAAATGTGGTTAACAGAAGCTTCAACTAATTACATTCCATCTGATGAAGTTTCACTTTATATTTTAAGATTTTGTGTGTTGTCTTCTCAAAAAAGTAAAATCAGTACATGAAATGACTTAATGTATATGCCTTTTTTAAGTTACAAGAATCTAAGCACATCCCCAAAGATAGTAAATATCTTAACAGGTCTCCGGCTAGTACTGTTAACGTAGCACCTTAGGACATTTTTTCCTTTAGCTTTTACAGCGTTAGTTATATGTAAAATATAACTTAGAAATAATTGTGTATTTCTTTAAAATTTTTTTAATGCAAATTGAAGTACTTGTATACATTTATTCCATGTCTGATTGTGAGCTGAAATGTGATACCATATTGGTATGTATGAGAAATTCTTTTCTTGTATTAAGAGTAATGTTCCTTTTGTAAAATGAAAGAACTAAAATTTTAATTTTTTGACATTTTTGTTTTCTGATCAAGGACCTTTTGGAGAGCGAGACGATCAACAGGTGTTTATCCAGAAAGTTGTTCCCATCACCAACAAACTATTTGTAAGACTCTCATCTACTGGAAAAAGGTAACACTTTATTGTAAAAATATTTGTATTCAGAAGCCACCTTTTGTCTTACAAAACATATGGCATAATTTGACATATTGATCAAAGAGTGCTAGTAGAAACAAATTGTTGGGGGAGAAGTCTATTATCTCATAATCATAACTCAAAATGAAGACAGTATACGTTATGCTTACTTTCTGGGATTTAAGAGTTTCACTGATGCTGTGGACAGTTAGGAGGGACTAGTGGTAGAATAAAAACACAGTGAACTTTTTTTCATGGCCAAACATAAATACTTATTAATTTTGTTATTATAAGCAGTTTCTTTCTTTAAAAAACCTAGAACTTGACTTTATTTTCCATCCCATAGAAATCTGTATACATTATTTATGTTTCTCAAATAAAACATATTACAGATTTCCTGACATTCAGTATCCCCTTTTAAAATAAAAATGACAAATATTGATTATTAACACTATCTTGGCACAGCTTACAACATAGCACCCATGTTTTATTTTCTATTTTAAACTAATTTCTGTCTACTTTAACATGGAGAGAAATTATCTGTCTCCGTGAGAGCAGGATTCCTGTCTTTATGCGGTCTCCTCGGTATTTGCATGTTAATGCTGCCCTTATGCTTCCATTATATGGCACTGGCAGTATTCCTCTGTTTAGTCTTTTCTATTCAAACTTAAAGAACATAGTGATTTTGCTGAACTAATTCTGGCACTTCCTGTTACTAGCTATGTAAATGCAACTCAAGTTATTTTATTTCCCTTAGCCCAGTTTCTTTATAAAATAAGGTTCAACGACTTTGGCAGGATATCATAGGATAAAATAAATTTCAAACATGTAATATCTTACATGGTACCTAACCATAATAGATGTACAGTAGAAGTTAATTTCCTCTTCCTTTTGACTGAAATTTTACTTCTTTTAAAATTATTATTTATAACCTCAGATTTTACTTCAACATTTCTCTGCTTTAAAAACAAATTATTTGACGACGAGAATACATGGACACATGGGAGGGAACAACAGACAACAGGGACCCTGTTGCGGGTGATGGAGGATGGAGAGAGCGAGCGCATCAGGAAGAATAGCTAATGGATGCCAGGCTTAATACCTAGGTGACAGGTAGATCTATGCAGCAAACCAGTATGGCACATGTTTACCTGTGTAACAGACCTGCACATCCTGCACATGTAGCCCAGAACTTAAAAGTTGCAGGGAAAAAGTTTTTTGCATGTCAGACAAATGAAAAAAGTAAAATTCCTATTAAGAGTCCATTAGGAAGGTTATTGTTTTCATTTTATTTATTTATTTATTCATTTATTTATGAATGAGACAGAGTCTTGCTCTGTTGCCAGGCTAGAATGCTGTGGCGTGATCTCGGCTCACTGCAACCTCGAGACATGTGTCTGCTCATGTCCTTTTCCCACTTTTTAATGGAGTCGTGTTGTACTTGCTGATTTAAGTTCCTTATAGATGCTGAATATTAGACCTTTGTCAGATGCATAGTTTGCAGATATTTTCTCCTATCCTGTAGGTTGTCTGTTTACTCTGTTGATAGTTTCTTTTGTGGCGCAAGTGCTCTTTACTTTGGTAAGGAAGGTCCCACTTGTCAATGTTTGTTTTTGTTGCAGTTGCTTTTGGAGTCTTTGTCATGAAATCTTTGCCAGGGCTGATGTCCAGAATAATACTTCCTCGATTTCCTTCTAGGTTTTTTACAGTTTTAGGTTTTACATTTAAGTCTTTAATCCATCTTCTGTTGATTTTTGTATGTAGTGAGAGGAAGGGATTGAGTTTGAATCTTCTGCAAATCGCTAGCCAGTAATCCCAGCACCATTTATTGAATAGGGAGTCCTTTCCCCATTGTTTATTATCAGCTTTGTTGAAGATGAGGTGGTTGCAAGTGTGTGGCTTTGTTTTCTGGGTTCTCCATCCTGTTCCATTGGTCTGTGTGTTTGTTTTTGTACCAGTACCATGCTATTTTAGTTACTGTAGCCTTGTAGGATAGTTTAAAGTTGGGTAGTGTGACGTCTCTGGATTTGTTCATTTGCTTAGGATTGCTTTGGCTATTTGGGCTCTTTTTTGGTTTCATAAGAACTTTTGAATAGTTTTGTTTTGTTTTGTTTTGTTTTGTTTTGTTTTGTTTTGTTTTGTTTTTGAGATGGAATCTCGCTCTGTCGCCCAGGCTGGAGTGCAGTGGCACAATCTCGGCTTACTGCAAGCTCCGCCTCCCTGGTTCATGCCATTCTCCTGCCTCTGCCTCCTGAGTAGCTGGGATTACAGACACATGCCACCACGCCGACTAATTTTTTGCATCTTTAGTAGAGACGGGGTTTCACTGTGTTAGCCAGGATGGTCTCGATCCCCTGACCTCGTGATCCACCCACCTCTGCCTCCCAAAGTGCTGGGATTACAGGCATGAGCCACTGTGCCTGGCCTAGAAATAGTTTTTTCTAGTTCTATGAAAAATATCCTTGGTAGTTTGATAAGAACAGCATTGATGTAATTACTTTGTGTAGCATGGCCATTTTAACAATATTAATTCTTTCTATCCGTGGTCATGGAATGTTTTTCCATTTGTTTGTGTTGTCTGCTTTCTTTGAGCAGTGTTTTGTAATTCTTGTTGTAAAGATCTTTCACCTCTCTGGTTTGCTGTATGTCTAGGTATTTTATTCTTTTTGTGGCTATTGTTAATGGGATTGCATTCTTGATTTGGCTCTCAGTTTTAATGGTAATTGCTGTATAGAAATGCTACTGATTTTGGTACATTGATTTTGTTTTTTAAAACTTTGCTGAAGTTGTTTATTAGATCTAGGAGCCTTTGGCAGAGACTATGGGGTTTTCTAGGTATAGAATCATTTGATTTTCGTTTTAATGTTACTAATCCTGTTGATTTTAAAATTTTATGGTTGCATTTTCAACATCTCTCTTAATATTTTGGTGAATAAATTACTTGAGAGATGAATTTTTTACATTAAAATTCATTATCTCAGATTCCCTAAATTACTGTGATTTA
The DNA here is from genome assembly GCF_002776525.5 of Piliocolobus tephrosceles. Classification (NCBI taxonomy): domain Eukaryota; kingdom Metazoa; phylum Chordata; class Mammalia; order Primates; family Cercopithecidae; genus Piliocolobus; species Piliocolobus tephrosceles. The sequence goes on from NC_045434.1 coordinate 72,424,940, forward strand.
GTGTTCTCTGCATATTCAGTGAAGAAATTGCCACATGTTTTTAAAACTGGTATCATAACATTCTCTAACAATGTAGTATATCATATTTACTTATTTAATTCTAATATCCCCTCTTCTGTTATTTCTAATATTCCCCTTTCAGTTATTTCTAACAGTAACAGTGTGTTATAATCAACTACAATTTCTGCATGATAAAACAAATTTTATAATTTCTAAGTTTATGATTCCAAAGGAAAAGCTATAGTTACAAAAATAACATGCAGAAATTACTCTGTAGAATTGAATAGAAAATCAGCCCTTTATAAAGCTATAGTGAACCAAAGATTTTGTTTAAGGACAGTTCAGACTCCTAATAGTGAGAAGTGAAATGAAAGGGTTTTATTTAAACGAAGCAGGAAAAAAACCTTGTAGAAAATTTTAAATATAAAGGAGTTTTAAAAAATCTATTCCATAGGGGAAAAAAAGAGCAAAATTATGTTTGTTTTGTAGAAGCATTAGGGTCACAGTGGATACCCCTATGACAAAAGATAGGCTAGCAGGAGAAAACATTACAAATTGATTTTATTATACTTTTATATGGCACAAGAGCCTTCAGAATGAAGACCCAAAGACAGCGGGAAAAGTGTCCATTTTTATGTTTAGGTTAGAAAAAGCAAGGACAGCCATGTAGAACTGTGACTGGACAAAAAGGTGTAAGTTAACACAAATAGACTGAGTAGAGAAATCCTGCAGGAACTGTCTCCGTGTGGCGTTCCTTTCTCCCAGGGATGGGGCAGAACCCCTCTGTAGTGAGGGCCTTAATTTCTTTATGGCCAGCTGTTCACAGAAAGATAGGGAACTGTTAGGGTAATATTTTTGTGCTTCATGGCTAGCTTTGGGGAAAGAGGGTTCTGGTTTCTCTGACCCACCTTGGGGAAAAAGAAGATTGTCTCTATGGCTTGCCTTGCAGGTCAGAGAGAAACTTTGCTTCTGAGGGTATTTTCTGAGACCCAAGTTTTCATATGCATACAAATGTTGATTTGTTTTATTTGAAACATTAACAGGAATCTGAAGAGGGGGTTGTTGAACATTTTAAATCAATTTACAGATATTATTTAAAAATAAATGTAATTCACTAAATTATGATCATCTTGATAGATACAGGAATAAAATCTGACAATTCATCATCTATTTATGATTTTTAAAAACCCTAGCAACTAAAAAAAGGGGGAATTTTAAAATCTGATAATGCCCATGAAAATAATTCTTTCAAACTTTATATTGGCAAAATATTAAAAACTTCTTTTGTGTGATATTGTGAAATATGTATTTGGTCTTTGTCTCTGCTTCCTGGTATATACCTTCAAAAATTCTTGAAGTCTTCCAAATGATAAGTGTCTTTTTGTATGCCAGTGAGTTGACTGATGGCAGGTCACCAGAAAGACCAAGATGGGAGTAGAAGATTGGCACTTTCAGCCCCACCCTGCAACCTTTGAGAAGGGGAGAGGAGCTGAAGCCTAAGTTGATCATCAGTGGCCAATGGTTTAATCAATCATGCTTATGTAATGAAGCCTCCATTAAAATAATAATAATAACTGACTTCAGAGGGCTTCCAGATAGCTGAAAACCTGGAGGTTCTGGAGGGTGGCGTGCTCAGGGAGGGCATGGAAGCTCCATGCTTTTTCCCACACACCTTACCCTGGGAATCTATTGTTCATCTGTACCCTTTGTAATTAACCAGTTAATGTGAGTTTTTCTCTGAATTCTGTGAGCCACTCTAGGAAATTAATTGAACCTAAGGAGGAGGCTGTGGGAACCCTGATTTACACTCAGTCAGTTAGAAGCACAGGCAAAATAACCTGAGGCTTGTGATCAGCCTCTGAAGTGGAGCTCAGCTTTGTGAGACTGAGTCTTCTACCTGTCACACTAGCTGATATGACAGACAGTGTCAGAATTAAATTGAGTTAGAGGACACTTAGCTGGTGTCTGCTGGAGAATCGATTGCTTGCTTTGTGTTTGGTGAACCCCTCCACCCCATTTGGTCACAGAACCCTTTTTGTTGGGAAGTAGTGAAGGACGTTCTACTCCAAAATATGCCAAATTGGTATATTGATTATTTTGAGGTGAAAATATTGGAGAAATTGTCATTTCAGAAGGAGATAGCTGACCTCTCTCTTTTTTTACATGCAGCAAGCCAAAAGATTTTCTGGGAGTGTTATCCTCCCTGTACCAGGACAAGAGAGTGGGAACTGGGGGCTGCAGTGGACCTGAGTGAATATGCTTACCTTCCGCTAGCTTTGTATTGTCCCACTATATATATATATATAAAAAATATATATACATATCTTCTAGTGACTCCGTTAGAAAGGTACTGCCTCTAGTCAGATTTTCTTTATCCTGTCATTTGTTCTCCAGTTTATCATTCTTTGTCTAATTGTGTAAAAGCATCTTGCTTTGGCCGCTTCTTTGGACCTCACTCTCTTGTGAAGATTCCCATGTACATGTAAAACTAATAAAACCTATATACTTCTCTCTCGTCAGTCTGTGTGGTGTCAGTTTGGTTTCTAGATCCAGCCAAGAGCCCACATAACTAAAGGGCATTTGGAGGTAAACTTTCACTTTCCTTAGAATTGATTGTTGCATGAGAGTACAGGAAAAATACGTTGGTTTGTTTATTCCTGTATTCACAAACCTTGAGATCAAGAATGAGACTAGGATAGTCTTTATCACTACATGTGGGCATGTAGGAATTAACTTTTTCCCTCCTTTTTGTCCGGCCTACTAGGAAGCTCATCTAAGCTTCATACTCTATTCCTGTATGTTTCTCAAATTCATGTGGATGGTATTTTTTCTTTGTCTATTTTTTTGACCTTGCATTTGCCTATACCGATTTTTCTTTTTTAATAAACTCCCTCAACTCTGAAGTAGGCTGGGATGACTAATTCAGCCAAGTACAATTCAGGTAGCCCTTATATGACTTTGGAAAAATCATTTGCTGATGTTGTCCCTTGGTTTCCTCATTTGTTAATGTGGATAGTAATTGTTCTCTCTCAGGTTCTTTTTATCTTTTATGAAAATCAAATAGCCATAAAAATCTTTTTTTCAAGTTAAGAGTATTATCCTAATGATGGATACAATATGGGCTATCTCCATAGAGCTGTATATTTCTTCTGGTTTCAGACTTTTAAAATTTACACATAAATTTTAAACGATTTTTTAAAAGTCTTTTCTAGTATACCATGTTTGCTTGCTTTATTTCTTTCTGCCTTTTTAGTTTCATAGCTTCTTTTTAAATAATTGCTCATTCCCATCAGGGCTCTTTCTGCTTTTCTTTTGCAGAATATGTGAGATCCAGGCTGTTGACTGTACTACAATATCTTCATTTACAGTGAGGGAATGTGAAGGATCCAGTAGGATGGGCTCGAGACCGAGGCGTTACTTGTTCACAGGCCATACAAATGGCAGCATTCAAATGTGGGATCTGACCACTGCTATGGATATGGTTAACAAAAGTGAAGATAAGGGTAGGTTCTCATGCAGAAAGATGTTTTTGTCACAAGGTTAAGCTTTTCACATAAGCGATTATGACGACTATTTGTTCTCCTAAGATGTAGGTGGTCCAACTGAAGAAGAGCTACTCAAATTACTGGATCAATGTGATCTGAGCACATCTCGCTGTGCTACTCCTAACATCAGTCCGGCAACTTCTGTAGTTCAGCATAGCCACTTACGAGAATCAAATTCTAGGTAGGTTAAAGAGTTGGGTATTATAAACAAAATTTATTTGTTTTGGGGAAATTGACTGAAATACTGTAATCACATAGTTGTTCTAGAAAGCCATACTTTTCAAGGTACATTTTAAATTCAGACATTATGTTAATTTTTTAACAGTTTTACTAAATTTCTTGATAGGCATATCTGTTTCTTTTCATAGAAGAATATTTTTTGCCTTTTAACTTATTTTGTGAATTGCTGCCAAATTGGAAGCCTATTATGTGATCAAGAATTTATTCAAAGGAAATTAGGAAAATCACATGTCACCTTGGTTAGTATGTGAAGCTTTAATTATTGTCCTGTCTCAGGGACAGTATTAATCTGTGATTCTATTATGTTGTCTAGTCTTACATTTAAACATTATGTACTTGTAATATAAAGTTCCGTAATGTCTTTTTAGTTATCATATTGATACATTCCAAAGTCTGAAGAACCAGGGGCTAAATACTGAATTATGTTGGTTTCATATTAGTTTCAAGGATTTTTCCTCCCATCTTTTTTTTTAGCTGTTCAAAAATTCAGCATGTCTGTGAATATATGATGGTATCATTTGTATTAGTAATTTTATAGACCGTCTATTAATAAAGAGTACTTGATAAGTATATTTTATAAAGAGAAATATGGATATAATACACTTTATATGTTTATGTAGTATGTTTTATTGGTTGTTTAATTAATATGTTCCTGAAAAATCAAAGAGTGAAATCTGAACTGTCATTTTTAAAAACTGTATTTCAGCCTTCAGCTTCAGCACCATGATACCATCCATGAAGCAGCTACTTATGGTTCCATGAGGCCTTACAGAGAAAGTCCTTTATTAGCAAGGGCAAGAAGGACTGAGAGCTTTCACAGTTATAGGGACTTCCAGACTATTAATTTGAACAGAAATGTAGAAAGAGCTGTCCCTGAAAATGGTAACTTGGGTCCAATACAAGCTGAAGTGAAAGGGGCGACAGGGGAATGTAATATATCTGAGAGAAAGTCTCCTGGAGTAGAAATAAAAAGTTTGAGAGAATTGGATAGTGGATTGGAAGTGTATAAAATAGCTGAAGGTTTTTTAGAATCCAAGAAAAGGTCATCAGAAGACGAAAATGAAAATAAAATAGAGTTTAGGAAGAAAGGAGGATTTGAAGGGGGAGGATTCCTTGGAAGAAAGAAAGTTCCCTATCTGGTCTCATCACCAAGTACTTCTGATGGAGGAACTGACTCCCCTGGTACTGCGTCCCCATCTCCTACAAAGACTACTCCATCTCCTCGGCATAAAAAAAGTGATTCTTCAGGTCAGGAGTACAGCTTGTGAAAACTCACCAAAATGAATAGTTGTTTTGTTACATTTAGGTGAAAGTTAAACTTTCCTGAATTTCAATACATTAGTTTTTACACTAAAACTTTACAAGATAAAATTGGACTTCATTTAATATCTTTTTAACAGAATTACTTGGGATAATGAGAGACAATAATCATATCTCTTTTGACATTTTGGAAATTTTTTTAATTTTACAAGTACATTTAACAGATCATTTATAAAGCAGGAGTCCATTTTAACACTTACCTACTTTTATTGGTTTGGAAACATAGTACCACATCTTAATAGGATGGTGCCCATATAAGTGAGCATCCCTTTAGAGCATGGGAAGCAGCAGACTGCATTCCTAATCTTCATCATGCCTGAGACTTGTCTTGCAGTGTTACCTTTACGTGAATCACATAATTGTCTTTGGAACTTGGTCTCCCGACCCTTATTGTGATTGCAGAGTGTTTACCAGATATTTGATGAGGTGCTATGTTTGTGAAAAACATATCATGTTATTCAAAAACACTATTGATATTGAATACCAGATACCACTATGTAGTAAGTCTTTTAGGATGATTTTAATTTAGTCTTGCGTCATTTTCTGATTCTCATCATTGGGAGTTCTTAAATATTAGCAAGCATTAGCAATATTCAATGCCAAAATTCCATTGAAACTTTCAAGTTGGAGCAATTTTCTGTGTTTGAAAAGATGAAATAAAAATAATAATCAAGGGCAAGGCTTTGAGTGCCCAGAAGGGAAAGCCATACCAGTTGCTAACCTGTCTTGTTTTAGGAACCACCGTATTTTTTTTTTAGTGTTAACAATCATGACAATCAAATTAAAACACTACTTTATTCACTTGTGTAACTGCAGTTCTGAATTTTGGGTTTAAGGTTTTGGCTGCTGTAAGAATGTGAATTTGAATGTATTTTGAATTGTAAGAGCAAAAGAACTTTTTTGTACAATTTTTTTTTCATTTAATTGGAATGATCTTCAGGTTTCTACAAATACGGTAATTGTAAATTTAAAGCATTAGCATTTATTGGTGAATAATGTATATATCCCCATTCCAAGAAATATAAGTGAGTGAAGTTGAAATAAAATCTTTAAAGTTTACTATATTGCCAGTGGTTTCACAACAGTTCTCTTGTATTTATTTATCAATTAAATCAAATAAAAATGATTATGAGCATGTGTTTTCAGTTATTTAAGGAACAGTTCTGTTTAAAGTGTGCTGTATATGTTTGTTCATTTTTTTGCTTCTTCCCATAATTTAAAAAAATGGGGGGAGGGAGAAGTTAATATGTGTGGAAAATAAGTTATATTATCAGTGAAAGAAAGTATTAGGCAAAGCATAATTTCAAAATTACTAAGATTGTAATTATCTTACACTCTTCCTCCTCTTTATCACAGTTACGTGAAAGTTGGGTGGGCAAGTAAGAAAATGAAAGAAAGAAGTAGACTAGTGACCAGGAATAAAAGGCCATTAAAAAGAAGGTAGTAGGCTGGGCGTGGTGGCTCAAGCCTGTAATCCCAGCACTTTGGGAGGCCGAGACGGGCAGATCACAGGGTCAGGAGATCAAGACCATCCTGGCTAACACGGTGAAACCCCGTCTCTACTAAAAAATACAAAAATCTAGCCGGGCGAGGTGGTGGACGCCTGTAGTCCCAGCTGCTCGGGAGGCTGAGGCAGGAGAATGGCGTAAACCCGGAGAATGGCGTAAACCCAGGAGGCAGAGCTTGCAGTGAGCTGAGATCCGGCCACCGCACTCCAGCCTGGGCGACAGAGCGAGACTCCGTCTCAAAAAAAAAAGAAGGTAGTAACTATTACATGATAGAATCACATAAAAAGGAAACTGACTATACTAGATTGCATTATAGTACAAGTCAAATCTTGTTTGTTTCTTTTGCTTATAAGAGATTGAACCTTGATGTTAGAGCAGTGGTTTATGTCTCCTCTGACACTTAATTTGTCAGATTGACCCCATTATGCCTACATTTTTTCATTATACCTACCTCATTAGGGTTGCTGTTGGTGGGAAGAAAAAAAGTTGAAATGAATCTGTGTACTTTGTGTGATTGATGAAAAATGAAAACAGAATCGTAATTTTCATGGAAAGAAGTTATTTTCATACCAATAGGATAAGTGATGTTATCCTCATTTCACAGATGAGATCACTGAGACCCATGGGGGATAAATAACTTAGTGACACAGCTTGTTACTTACTGAGCCAACTTTTGAACCCATGTCTTCCTGTTTCAAGAGTCTGTGGTCCTGTTCCTGGCTCTTATCCAGGCTTGTTAAGACACATGATAGTTGCCCAGGCCTCACTCCCACTGCAGTCCTGCTGAATTTGAATCTCTGCTGGTTGATACATAATAGTACACAGTTCATTCTAATGTACATTGTTGGTTGAGAAATTATCCAGAACATCCTACTTTCTTAAATTGGTATAATTTTATCATTTATGTGTAACTCAGAGCTGTTAAGAGTATTTTTTAATAAATATATTAAGCCAGAATTAGTTCACATTTAAATATTTATTAAGCAAACCATCTTTAGTTTACATGATATATGTGCATTGGAAATCAACTATTCATTTGTGATAACTGGGAAATAATTAAGTTCCTTATTAATGAATTCTTCCACCTGGATGATGTTTTATTTACTGGTTGTTCATGGATGCCAGCATGATTTTTACATCAGTATATGATACCATAACAGCTTCATATTTGGGTTCCATTTAGTGAAAATTACAATAGATTATAAACACATTTCTTAGAGTTTATTAAAAAACAACTGTTTACTCATCAAACAGTTAATATTAAGAATAACAAAACATGGTAGTTCTTAAGCTGAGAATGTGGCATGTACAATTGATACGTGAGTCAAGAGATTTAAATTGAAAGAGGTTCATCCAGAACTGCTCACTGTTTATAAGGGAGAAGTGGTGAGCCAAGGAGCATAGTCCCTGTGTGTAGTATATTATTCCTGTACATGATTTTTTCCAGGTTATGGAACATCAGTGGTGATTTGTTTCTGCGACCACCAGAGCAGGCGCCAGAGAAAAGGCAAGTAGGCAAGGTAAAAAGAAACTTTATTAGCTAGCCAATGTGAAGGAAGAAAGGGCGAAGTTCACCGGTCTCCGGCGGTGGAGGCCGAGGAAGTCGCTCCGGCGTTCTAGGGCGAGGTTCCTGGGTCTGCATACGAGGACGGGCGGAGGAAGTTCGCTCTGGCGTTCTCGGGCGAGGTTCCTGGGTCCGCATGTGAAGAGGGCCCAGGAAGTTCCCGCCGCGCGCCTGCCGGGAGCGGCTTTTGTGTCTTGGGCCTGGGAGTGGGAGAACGGCAGGCGGGATGCAGGCCAGTAGAGGGCCGTGTGGTTGGCGCAGCCAGGTAGGTTTCGGTTTCCTCGGTCGGACTCATGCTGCGCCTGCGCAGTTGACCTGTGCCTTCCCCGGGCGCGGGAAATTTGGTGATGAAGAACCCGGAAGTAAGCCATCTTAGTCACCTTTGTTCTTTGTTTCCCTCTCCCTCCGTCCAGACAAGTGGGTCTCAACATGGGAACACCTGGAAGCTTTAAGAAGTACTAATGCCTCAGCCACACACCCTAGACCAACCGAATCAGAATCTCTAGGGGCAAGTCTGCAGTTCGTATAATAGATGCTTGGCACGCAATACCACTTAAAGTAGCAAAGCAACATCTTAGGGTTCTGTGAAATGTATAAATACAAGTAAACTTAGGCATGTAGCAAGGGACAGTGTTCTGGGCAGAAGTCATACAGGCTTCTGTCTGCCCTAAGCTGTGGAGTCAAAATGTAAATGATTCAGCTGAGTTCATGTCTAATTCGATGATTAAATGGATAATGATCCAAGATAAAATCTCCTGCAGTTCTGTATTTTTTTGTGTGTTCTGTCAAAAGTTTATACTGTGCTTTTAAAAATACACAGCGATAAAGGTACCTGGTTAATTTCTCAAAAATCAGGATAAGCTCAATCTTCTGAATCTAGCAAAGCGTATTTGTAGACTATGCTTTGTGACTAGCAAACTATTCTTAGAAGAGCCCACCAAGGATTAGGATGCAAGTTTGTGACCACTCCTTCCCTATATACCTTAAGTAGCTCACAGGAGCTGGACACAACTTTGGTTAATGCTTATTTGTGCCAGCCTTAACTTAATTGTCCCAGAATCGGCATATGGGAATAAAAATCAGTACACTAATCAATCCTATGTTTTCATTTCAGAAAGTATAAAAACTTGGCGAGAACTATATATTTCATATTATGTACAGTCACTGTCAGATATGCACATTTATTTCAGATGTTTTAGCCTATAGCAGTTCTAATAAGGTGGTAGAACTTCTGCTTAATACTGGCCTGTGCTTTTGACACTTATGGTTGGCAAACTGTCTAGGAGTTGGTCAGTCTGAGGAGCTGCTCTCTCACAGAGCTGGATGAAATCTCAATACCCCCAAAGTCCACAATCTTTTACTGTTGGGCCCTGGGGTAATTCATTGTTTTCAGGCAGAGTAAGTAAGACTATCCCTTTACAAATTTATGCCTGCCTCTGGGTGTAGATTCACAAAGTATTGTGAGTATTGTGTATTAGACAGAGTCATAATCCTGGGGTCAATAAGACCTTTAAGGATGAAGGAAGACGAGAAGTTTTCTTATTCTCTTTTCCATGAAGAACAAATTCAAATATCTTTGATTTTATGTGGATGATTTGCAAGAAAATTTTTCTTGCCATTGGACTTGGACCAATGACTTTGTAATCCAACTAGAGCAAATGATAGACATTTTTGAACCATGAGAATTGGTACTGTTGCATATCATCTGTTCTTAATGATTCTATGGTTAAAATAATGGGTAGTTCTCCAAAAAGAAGGGATATAATACAGAGTAATATATACATGATATATATACACATAGGTGTAGTCTTGTCTTTACATGTATATATGTTAATACTAGAAGGAACAGATACATTTTTCCTTTTAAAATTTCATGCAGCCTAATTAAATATTGCAAATATAACAGTAGTTTACATTTGCAATGTGTTAAGTTGAAGATGTCAGTATTCTCTGATATTCAGTGAATTCACAATTTTAAGAGAAACTAGAGTTTCAAAACTATAAAATATGTGAAATAAAAACATTGGTTCAAGTAGAGGTGTTCCTATTGAAACACTTTGTTTTCTCTTCAAAATGTATAAATAAGCATTTTACTCCTTAGGTTTTTGGAAAATTCATAAATGCAAGAGCAGAGACATTTATGTGTAAGTTATATGTTGCCTTGTCAAAAAGTTTGGTGAGTAACCCTATGTATTGGAAATAAATAGAACCTTCAGCAAAGTTTATTGACCTGGTGCAAAGTTTGGGATTTCATTTAGCAGCTGTGATCATTAGAATAACTGTTCTTGCAGGATTATGTCAACCCTGACAGAAATGGCAGATAGAAATGAACAGCAGTGACATCCTTTCAATAGAATCATTTCGTTTTTGAGCCAGTAACTAACTTACTACTTCTAACAACTGTAGGCCATCTTGAAATTGGCACTGATTATTCAGTTAACCAGTAGCATCACTGCCAAACAGAACCAAGTGACAATTACATACTTTATCTTCCACAAAATAAGAGCAAACCAAGTATTTTTATATGAATATTACTTCTCATTTCAGACAACCAGAAAAATATCATTTCTTAGACCTCTATTAAGAAGGAACAATTACATACTTTATCTTCCACAAAATGACAATTACATACTTTATCTTCCACAAAATAAGAGCAAACCAAGTATTTTTATATGAATATTACTTCTCATTTCAGACAACCAGAAAAATATCATTTCTTAGACCTCTATTAAGAAGGAACGCTTTCGAAAACAGTCGTCATTTCTTTAAATAATTATAGGATAATAAACAATGGCTTTTCAGCATTTATGACATGTCAGTGATAACCCAGGAGGAAAGGGGTACAGAGGTTGCATTCCAGGGTTACGTCTTCCGGGCTTCCATCCTTTACAGGTGGGTGTCCGTGAATGTGGTGTGTTCCTTAGTCACTGAGCTGAAACCCTTGATGGCGTTCATCAGGTCCTCTTCATCCACATACTGAAAAATAAGCCAATCATCATTGGCTACAATAGTTGCCATCAATAGTATTTGCTATCAGTTTATAGATATATCAATTATACGTAAAAAGTAATAGGTATTAAAGGCTTAACATTTTATTCTCAACACTATGGTGAGGTCTACAACAGTCCTTGCCTTAAATTTCTCATTGAAAGGATCACATCACATGCACACATGAACTTTAATTCAAAATGTGTATCTGGTTTGAGGGTTATATTGTGTCATATTTTAACCTTTGTAAGCCTCAGAAACCTCAGTCTACTCATCTGTAGAGTGGGATATGTATACACACACACACACACACACACACACAGCTAGTTTTTGTATTTTTAGTAGAAACGGGATTTCACCATGTTGGCCAGTCTGTTCTTGAACTCCTGACCTCAGGTGATCCATATATATACACATATATATACACACATATATAAAGATTTAGTTCAAGTAGTAAATGCAAGCTCTTTGTGTTCCATTTCTTCCCACTCTTGTGCTGTATTTTGTATTTATCAAATAGGATTAGTAATGTTGGTTACAATGTTATAATAAAGAGATAACTTGCCAAGTATTGGCACCTTCAAAAGCTTGTACTGAGTCCCGTTGCACATTGCCCATTATTAGTACTGTGAAAAGCAAGCAAAAATGACAATATAGTATAATAGTTACAAATAGGAGTTCTGTAGTCAGATGATGTTTTTAAGAACCCAAACCCATGAAAATAATTGCTAGCTGTGTAATTTCTCATTAAATCACTCACCTCTCTAAACCTCAATTCTTTTTGTAAAAAAACAAGAATGACAATAGAACCTACTTCTCACAGTTTGTGAAGATTAGGCGAAATAATTCATCTGAACTTTCAATGTATTATGTTGAATGTATAGCAATTGCTGTTTTGCATGTAAAAAAATGATCAATTAGCAATTCCTTGTTTCAACCAAATATAATTATCCCTGCCTTTTAAAAACTTTAGATCTGAAATGAAATAATGTAATTGAGATTACAACAACATCAAACAGCCTGTAATTTTATCATGCAGATTATAGATATGTATATATTACATAATCATTTTGAACAGGCAAGAAGGACTGTACATTTTTTTGTAGTGTTAGGGAACCAGGATCCAGGGAACTCCCTTTATTATTTGCTATTAGTCAAGAAAGGCTTCATGGAAGTCATCAACTTTTCAGTGCAGGAAAAGTGAGGACTCGGAGGAGAAAGACGAGTGTAAATCCAAAAAACAGAAGCAGATGATTGAAAGAAATGGAGGTGGATAATTCTACCCCAGAGGAGTAAACAGAGGAGCTAACTTCCTAGCTGGTTATCTGTTTATTTTCTCACTGGCCCAGTGGAATGGTACTGCAGCAGGCATCTAAGAAGACAGCACAATGAAATTTGATGGTTGGCAAAAATTCTAAGATTTTTGTTATTGCAACCACTCAGAGGCTGATAATAAATATTATATTACGAAGAGGTTACCTTTCAAAGAGCCAATTATTTGTACCCACTGGACTGAAATTATGAAAGATGAAGCTTATAAATAGTAACAGCCTCATTTGTCATCATTTCCTAAGTGTTTGGAAAGCAATCATGTTCACCTGTTGATACAAAATATTCTTTTTGCGTCCACCCATACACCAATAGTAGAAGGTGGACATACTAACATTTTTTGTTTTAGTAAAACAAGTGCTTGTACTTTATGCCTTGTTTTAAGCCCATTCCAATGTTTCCAGTCACCTTCTGCTCCAAGTTTATGAAGTATAACTTGCTTGCTGCTTCTTTATACATTATTATTATTATTATTATTATTATTTGAGACAGAGTCTTACTCTGTTGCCCAGGCTGGAGTGCAATGGTGCAATCTTGGCTCACTGCAACCTCCACTTCCCGGGTTCAAGCAATTCTCCTATCTCAGCCTCCCAAGTAGCTGGGATTACAGGCACGCACCACCATGCCCCGTGAATTTTTGTATTTTTAATAGAGATGGGGTTTCACCATGTTGGCCAGGCAGGTCTCAAATTCCTGTCCTCAGGTGATCTGCCTACCTCGGCCTACCCAAGTGCTGGGATTACAACTGTGAGCCACCATGCCCGACCAATATGCATTTATTTTTAAGCATCTATTGTATACCAGAAGAACAAGACAAAGTTTCTACCCTGCTTATCAAACAATTGTAGTAACGCTAGTAAACCAGTTGTTAAAACCTCACTGGGTAAGTGCTCAGAGGCGAGTGCCATGGGGCTGCATTCGGCGAAGTGCAGGCAGTTCCATACCAGTATTTTTCTGGGATATTTAGCAAAGGCCCCGTATGAGGAAACCAACTCACCAGTCCACTGTTGTGGCCCATGATGGCTTCCCACAGCGAGTCGTCCATCAAGACTTTCTTGTCTTGAACATCCATGAGCTGGCTGACACTGCGGTGGAGAGAACCCTGGGAGTAGGTTAGGCCGGTTTGGCTTTGGCTCGGGATGCGCAGGACACACGCGCTCCTGTTACTGCGGATACTCACGGGTGTCCCAGACCGGGGAATTTTGGTATCGGCTAATCCCTGAGAAGGAAGTTGCTGTGAGTGATTCACATATCAGGAATATGGGCTTGAAATATGACAGCGGATTGTGGCTCACACATTGTCAGTGAAGGGAACGACTGTCTCCTGACAATTGTCACTTTGTCAATGAAGGGAACACCTGTCACCCACAGAATTTAGCAGCTATGAGCACCCGGAACACTGTGACCCCGGGTTTCTTGGTAAGAATGATGAGATGATGAGCTAATACTCAAGTTAGGTGGCCAGTGTTTTTGGCACCTAGAGAGTTCACGCACTGGTGCTCTGGCTGTTGTTCCCTGTGGGGCAAGGGCTTTCGCATTGCAAAGTGGTGGGGCAAGGCAGACAGATGGTGGGTGAACAAGGTATCTTCTTCATACATGTCAGCACAGAGCCTCCCTCTTGAGAACACCCCTCCCCCAAAGCAGCCAAAGATAGCAATATTATGTTGGTCCACTATGTGAACTCCGTTTGTCTTTCACTTTAAAAGTCCTGGATTTGTGTAGGGAAATTGACTCCTCCCTCCCTCCCTCATTTCTCATTCCATATTCCTCCCTTTGTTTTAGGATTCCAGTCTCCAAATTAAATCAGGTCTGATATTAACATTAACATCAGAAAGACAAAGTCACTCCATAATTGAGACCTAGAATGTGCCGTAAGATAAAATCTAGTTGCTCTAAATATCTGAGGGCTCTGATTTAGCTGGTCCGATCAATGAAATGTTTCTGCTTTTTCTTTCTTTCTTTTTTTTTTTTAAACAGAGTTTTCACTCATGTTGTTCAGCTTTCCAAGGAACGGATATATGGAAGTCATTGATGATCTGTTCCTGCTTTTTTCACTGTGCAGTCAACACACCATGCAAAAGATCATGCATTCATGCAGCACACAGAGGTACCTCAAAGTGCATGGTGTAACTTTTTAGGGTGACATTGCTTGACACATCAGATATATCAGCCACAGAGTCAAACTGAGAACAAATGGCAACATCAGTCCATGTTTGGAACAGTTTTAAACACATTCGTTGCATTTCTCCAACAACAGCATTGTCATACCCATATGTAATACTGCTCTGATGTATGTGTGTGTGTGTATATATATAATCCTATGATATATACATGCATATATGTATATGTGTGTGTATGTATGTGTGTGTATATATACATATATATATATATAGAGAGAGAGAGAGAGAGAAAGAAAGAGAGAGAGAGAGAAACTGGGGTTTTGCAACTAAAACCTCATAGTGAAGCCGGGAGCGGTGTCTCATGCCTGTAATCCCAGCACTTTGGGAGGCCGAGGCGGGTGGATCATTTGAGGTCAGGATTTCTAGACCAACCTGGCCAACATGGTGAAACCCCATTTCTACTAAAAATACAAAAATTAGCCGGGCATGGTGGTGGGCGCCTGTAGTCCCACCTACTCAGGAGGCTGAGGCAGGAGAATCGCTCGAATCCAGTAGGCGGAGGTTGCAGTAAGCACAGATCGCGCCACTGCGTTCCAGTCTGGATGACAGAAAAAGAGTCTGTCTCAAAAAACAAAGAAATAATAATAATAATAAAAACCCTTGGTGAGTGGAAATTAATTGATTAGTTTCTAAGGTAAGTACCACTGCCATTATTTGTTTAGTACTGCAGAGAACGAAAGGATCTTCAAACCAGTAATTAAATAACAAGCAAAACTTGAGCTTAAACTTAGCTGTATTGTATACTGTGTGGTCTTGAAAAATGTTGATGAAATACAAAAGACACTCGCATTCCCTGGCACCTCTGCCTATTTCTCTGCATTCAGAGTATAGCCTAAAATCCTTTTGCCAGTTTGGAACTGATGTTCAAAGGATATCTTACCTGTTCACAAGACATGGGGTGCTTGGAAGAGGGTCACGCCAGCACTGAAACCAGAGCTTGTCAAATGAGGGGGAGAAGTGTTTGTGTGTGTGTGTGTGTGTGTGTGTGTGTGTGCTGCAGGGGCATAGCTCATTGACCTACTCAAGTGAAAAGACAGTCAATCTGGAAAATTGAGCAGGTAAATCTGGCTTGTTCCTATTCAGATTCTTCCCCTTGAGTGGATTCTTTCCCATCTGAGTAGATGAGGAACCCACAGTCACCAATGAGGACTTCATTTTGCTCTACTAATGCAAATTGTACTCTTTTTAGTTTGGCTAATTTTTGACAATGTCTCTCATGGTCTCCAACTTTGTGAGAGCAGTTTGGTTTCAAAATATTTTGAAAAGCCACAGAAGAAGACTTGCAAGTACACTCTGTCAATTGAATAGGATTAAATTATGATTCAACAGGCTCAAGGGAATTCCAGCCGGTGCCCTGGCGTACCCCAGATTTCACTTCTGCTGAGACCTGCCTGCAATGAACGGCCTCCCTGCTCAGGATGAGCCAGTTCCCTGAGACCAGAGCCCTGGCGGTCACCCAGTCCCTCCATGCTTTCCCATCCTCACACCTGATTCAGTTTTGGCCATTCAGTGAAAGAATCAGTTGGGTGCCACTGTATATTTCCCTGATGGTAAAGGGTGTGCAGGAACAAGGTGTTTACATTCTTTTGTCTGCTTTTCCCAGCTGAAGCCTATGTCTGTCCGCAGAGGTGGCTTAGCCTGTGTGGTGTCAGGACTGCAAGGTCTAACCAGTCCCCTTCCCTCACCTGTTTCTACTCGTTATCCAACAGTGCACACTGCATACAGGATTTGTATTATATTATTACTTCATTTTCAGCTGTTCTCAAATTTTGCTATGCATCAGACTTTTTTTTTTTTTTTTTGAGATGGAGTCTCGCTCTGTCACCCAGGCTGGAGTAGAGTGGTGCGATCTCGGCTCACTGCAAGCTCCACCTCCTGGGTTCACGACAATCTCCTGCCTCAGCTTCCTGAGTAGCTGGGACTACAGGCATCCGCCACCATGCCTGGCTAATTTTTTGTATTTTTAGTAGAGACGGGGTTTCATCTGTGTTAGCCAGGATGGTCTCGATCTCCTGACCTCGTGATCTGCCCACCTCAGCCTCCCAAAGTGCTGGGATTACAGGCATGAGCCACCGCGCCCAGCCCAGACTTCTTGCAGTTCCAGTTAAAATGGCAGCTTATTGAGTTTCTCCCTCAGAACTTCAGGTCCTGCTCCTCCTATGTGATGCTGATGCAGACAGTTCATGGTCTCACTTTGACAAAACGAAGCTTAACAAGACTCATTAAAACCCTGAGCTATGGGGTTATATCCAGAGTAACATAACATCCCCACAAGAATGAGTGGGAGTGTCTTCTGGTCACTAAGTTAACCAAGTAAGGAAGACAGTGTTCCTCCTCATGGAGGATTCTGACACAGAGGTGTCTGCCTGTAGGGACTGGGTCGAAGGACAGGATAACGTATCACTGGAATGAGTTCTGGACACTGCTGGTATGTGGGTATGCTTTCCTGTAACCACACCCTCACATTATACAGTAGACGTGCCCAGCAGTGCTTGGGAACTTTCCTTTCACTACGCTGTGCACTCCACAGACCCCAGGTTCAATTTAGCTCATCTCGCAGGCTAAACACATCTCTCCTGCCTTCTTCTCTCTTCCACTGCCTTCCTCCAGCAGCAGTGCACCTTCGAAGAACATGGGCTCCTTAAAGAAAGTTATTCTTTAACAAGGAAAAA
Source organism: Piliocolobus tephrosceles (assembly GCF_002776525.5). Classification (NCBI taxonomy): domain Eukaryota; kingdom Metazoa; phylum Chordata; class Mammalia; order Primates; family Cercopithecidae; genus Piliocolobus; species Piliocolobus tephrosceles. Next base: position 72,442,286 of record NC_045434.1, read on the forward strand.
TTTTGAAGTATCTGCTCTTCAGTGAGAATCTCGTAATGACTATTCACTGAACAGGAGCAAACGGCCCATGGTTCGAAATGGTCACTCGACATTCATTCATTCAACAAACATTCGTGGAGTGCCTATGATATGCCAGGCACTGTTCCGGGTGCTGGGGCACATGCAACAGGAAGAGGCCCACAAGATCTTTGATCTTGGGAGCTTACATTCTATTTCAGGAGTCAGACAAACATATCTAATTTAGTGTTATGTGATAAATCCTATGGAAAAGAAAAGAAGTGGGTTAAGGGGCTAGGAAATTTTCCATAGAATGGGAGATGACGTTTGTGCAGAGATGTGAGTAAAGCAAGAGTGTGAGTCACCCAAGGAGCTGCAGCAGCAATGGCCCTGTGCTTAGAGCTTGTCTGATGGGCTGAGGGAGGAAGGAGGCTCCGAGGAGGATCAGTGAGAAGAGGAGTGGGACAGATGTGACTAGAGAGACAGCCAAGGCCCCAGTGGTGTTGATCAGTGCCTTCTTGGCTTCTCCACCACCACATCATTGTCCTATTGCTACTTCCCACACCAGCCACAAACCACGGACCTCAGGGGGCCCACTGCCCTTTTGTGCCCCCAGCACTCCTGCTACTTAGGTCTGATCCAGCCATGTTGGGGCTTAACCAGTGATCATTCATCGCTGAGCGCTGGAAAAGTGAAGAGGTCTGAAGGCAGACAATGCTGCTGCGTTCACTCCCCGCTATTTTTTTTAAATGTTGAACTGTAAGCAGCTTGACCAGGCTTCTGTGCTTAATTTTGGTACTGCCAAGGGTAGCCACTAGCTAATACAGAACCTTAGTGCAAACTGGAAAAAAAGGCACCTCTTCAGAAAGATGTAGCCCTGTGGGCACACAGCTTTGGGGAATAGATGGGTACCTGGTGAGGATTAGAAAACGCAGCCTTTCCTCCTCCAGGTAGACATAGCCCCACAGCAGAGTGCACCATGGAATTAAATCACCTTTTACTCTTCAATGAGTGCTCTGGGCAATGACTGTCCTGCACTACCAAGTGATGGGGCCCTCTCCCACTAGACCTTTACTGGACCTCCTATTTTGGGAGTGAGTAGTCTAGAGCTAAGAGGAGCCTTCCATCCCCTGTGGCACAGGGTGTCAGGACCACAGGACAGACTGAGCACCGCTAACACTTTAGTCCCTCCCTCCCCATCTCCCCCTTTTAATGCCCATTCCCCCCCACCAAATTACACAGCAATACAACCTATAATTTCCCCAGGTGATCTCAACATACAACTCTTCTTCACCTGGCCCTGGCTTACAATTACAGGGCAGAAATACTCATCCTTAGTTACACATAAAAATCACTTTTGGAGTGAAGAAAAGAATACCGATCTTCAGGCCCTACTCAAGACAAAGGAAATGAGAATTTATTGGATGAAGACCAGGCAGTGATATTTTTTAAAGCTTTCCAGGTGATTCTAATGTGCAGCCAAAGTTGAGAAAGCTGTTCTAGGGTTAGTCTCTCTTGGTCCCTACACTTAGTGAAACATAACTTACATCTGGTTCCTTGTTACTATGGCTATGACACATTTTTCTCAGAAGGAAAACAAGTATTCTAGTCCAGTGATAGGGAAATTAGGGAAATGGGGCCACACTTCTACAGACATACCATATGGTTTTCCCCAGGTAGGTAAACATTCAATGGAGACATCCTCTTTTGAAGAGGTACCAAGGGAGGTCTTTCTCTGATATATGGCTCTTTATGGATTTTTCTTTGTAGTATCAGTGACAGAAAAATGGCCAGCAAGATCAAGCCCAGAATCGCCATTAACACTATGAACCACAGCTCGCTGTAGAACTCTGTGCTTTTGCTCTGCGATCCCTTCTTTTCTCCAGGTGTTGTTAAGACCAAGCCTGCAAAACCCAGAGAAAGAAAGGGGAAATGTTATTTCAGAAAGCAATTTTGTCATCTCTGGCCCTGCTGTTTGATAGTAAATTAGAGAGGAGTTGAAAGCAGTTTGTCTCTTGGTGCTTGTTTGCACTTGTGTGCAGGCTGGGGTAATGGTTCAGTGGGTTGCTGGGTCATAAAGACATGCTTACAGCCCTTGAGAGGCCTTGCTGACACTTCTGGCTCTGCTGCTCAGGTTGGAAATCACCACTGTCTTGGCAAATCCCTGGGAAAGATGGGAGTGTGGGGAGCAATTTTTAAAAGGGGTTACCAAAGTAACATTGAGGGTCACCTGTTTCATAACTGTGTGCCTTGGGAGCAAAGTCCTTGCTTGGGTTCTCATGAGGGACTGGGACCCTTACTATTATTGCTGCAGAGTCACAAACAAAATCACTGCTTGGAGATCTGAGGTGTCCTTGTTTCATGTAACAGTCCCATTCCTGACATTTTGTGTAAACTGGATTTTGAAGCATCAGATTCCATTTTCCATTATGATATTAACAGCCTGTGTTTTCTTCTATGTTGTCTTTACATGGCCTCTCTGTTAAAGAGCAAAAGCTCTGCAAACCGTCAGCCAAATGCACTGGGAAAGCTTCCTATGGAAATAAATCTTTTAGCACTGGGGCCACTTACCTTTGCTTGGTGTTCACACATTGAGAGTTCAGTTGATGTGAGTCTCTGCACATGAGGTTAGTATTAATAAAAGTAGCTCATGTTTAACAATAATGTACCTGGTGCCAGGCCCTATGCTTAGGTCTTTACAGGGATGAAGGGTAGGCAGGATTATTATTATTATTATTCTTTTATTTATTTATTTATTTATTTAGATGAAGTCTTGCTCTGTCACCCAGGTTGGAATGCAGTGGTGTGATCTCGGCTCACTGCAACCTTTGCCTCTTGGGTTCAAGTGATTCTCCTGCCTCAGCCTCCCAAGTAGCTGGGATTATTGGTGCACACCACCACGCCCAGCTAATTTTTGTATTTTTAGTAGAGATGGGTTTTCACTATGTTGGCCAGGAGGTCTCAATCTCCTGACCTCGTGATCCACCCATCTCAGCCTTCCAACATGTTGGGATTACAGGCACGAGCCACCGCGCCCAGCCAGGCAGGTGTATTAAGTCTTGTGGGGAAGATAGGAGAGAGGCTGACAAGGATCAGAGCAGGACAGTCAAAGGCAGTGAAATTATGTTGTCAGTTTGGCAAGCTAAGCAGGGGTGTGGCAGGGGTGGGGGTGGGGTGACCAGAGATCTGCTCCCATCTAGCCACTGCTGGAGCCAGCACAGAAACCTGTGGATCCAATGCAGGGGCCGCACAGGCTGGTGTGGAGCTGGGAGTGAGAGAGCTAGTCATCTAAATCTAATACCTACAGCCAGGTCAGAAAAACAAACAGACCCAACTGCAAAGCCTACTCACTCACTGGACAAATCTCCCCATTTTCAGCTCCCTTAGAACTTTGTGGGCCTGCCTGGTACTTCACACTCACACTCCCAGGGAAAGACTTAAAGGAAAAAGTTCAGAACTGGGGTGAAAATATTAAAGGCAGGAAGAGAAAGTGACTAAAACTAAACTTTGTCAACCCTAACTCTGCTGCTGATCAGCTCTGTGATTAAATACTGGACTCTGACCTTTGCTTGCCATCTCTAAAATAAAGGGTTGAGTCAACACTCCAATCAAGCTCCAGCAGGTCGAAATTCCCCTAATTAGGAACCAACATGTGTCGTTTGATTAAAAACAAACCAGCCTAGGTGGCACACTAAAAGAGTGGTCTCCTCTGTATGTGGCACAGAGAGGAAAAAACTCTTTGGCTGTAACTCCAGAAACTGATCTGATGGGCCCAGTGGGCGCCTTCCTCCACAGCCCATAGGGGAAGGGAGGGCAGCCTGCCGGAGGGGAGTCTCAAAAGAGAAATAGCCCTTAGAACAGTCAGAGGAAAATGAGGTCTCCGCCACTCTCCTGCTTGGAGGCTGCCTCCGGGCAAGGGAACAGGAGTGTTTTTCAAAGTTACACCATGAAAATTAGAACTGACGACGGATATTAGTTGGGTAGCACATCTTGGAATCTGCCAGAGCGTTGTGCAATCCTCAGAGTTCCCTCCCTCTGCTCTGCCCAGAGCCTGGCCTCCAGACACAATGGAAACCCTCAATTCTTGTTCATGAGCCAACCAGGGATTTCTCCTTTTTATGAAGACCTCGAGATCAGGATGGTGTCCCTTCATCCCTTCCCTTCTGTCTTTTCAAAGTACCCCTTCACCTCAAGGGACTCCACCTGTGCATCACATGGGAGGTTCACTGTCAGGGGTTGAAACTCTGGTGACCAGGCCTCAGATCCAAAGAAAAACTGAAACCACAGCCAGTGTCAGAATAAATCCCTCTCTGTTGTTGGCCTGCCTTCAGGAACAACACACTTCCTATTCACCAAGGAAACTAGACTGGCAGGGCTTAGAAGGTGAGCAACCTTGGTTTTCCGGCATCACTCAGTACATGGTCCTGAGCCCTGTGTCAGAATCACTGGGCAGGAAAGAGCAGATTCTGAGCCTCCATGAGTCTGAATCTCTGCCAGAGGCCCAGGAAACTATAATAAACAAGCACACTGGGGTGATTCTTACATGTACTTAACTTGGCAAACCATTGCAAAGAAAAGGTCCCAGGCCAGAAGTCAATAGAAAATCCATGTTGGTGCTCTCATCCCAGTAACAAGCTAGCAGAGCATTCCTGGATAAATTCCTGTGTCCCTTAGACCTCCACTTGTCCACTTGGGGAAATATTGGAGTTGCTAACAGAATACCGAATGATGTCTGTTCTATCCTACCACTGCTATTAAATGAAATAAGCCATATGAGAGGAATTAAGTGTTGTAGGAAATTTTATATGACATCCAGACATGTAAAGTTTGGAAACATAGAATAATATGTTATTTTTACAAATTGAAACTATCTTCGACAATAATATATATGTTTTATTGTGTTTCAGAAATTTTGGACACTTTTATTTTTCAAAAAAACCTTATATATAAATGCAAATTTGATATGTCATTAATTACTGGAATTTAAAATAGGATATCAATTCCAAATCTGTTTTAATGGAAAAGATTTGGCATTTCTCTAATTTGCTTTTATAAAGTATCACAAATGTTAGATTCAGAGACTATGAGTGAAACTGAATTTAAAAGATGCTCCTTAAAAATTAAAATTGTATCCCTTGAGCTAAATTACTTGATATCAACAGTCAATCATATCAATCATACTCTTTTATGGAGGATAAAATACACTTTTCAAATTTATCATTCTAGGCTTTGAATCCAGAATATTAACATTATCATCAACATGAATTGGCTGAATATTTTCTTTCTTCTTCTGATCTCTCCTCTAACTTCCTCTGTAAATCACCTTTATGTACATGAAGTCATACAATACTTTATTGACAGGGCTTATGGTTAGGAGAAAAATTTAGTTTGAGCTCTCTGGTCTTTTCCATATTTACAGTTCAATGTTTGGCATTTTAAGAGTATATTCTGGCATTTTAAGAGTATATTTAAGAGTATATTCAGGTGTGGTGGCTCACGCCTGTAATTCCAACACTTTGGGAGGCCAAGGTGGGTGGATCACTTGTGATCAAGAGTTCGAGACCTCCCTGGCCGACACAGTGAAACCCCATCTCTACTGTAAATACAAAAATCAGCCAGGCATGGCTCAGGAGGCAGGATAATCACTTGAACCTGGAGCTGGAGGCTGCAGTGAGCTGAGATTGCACCACTGCACTCCAGCCTGGGCAACAGAGTAAGACTCTGTCCAAAAAAAAAAAAAAGTATGTTGTTACTCCTTGCCTAATATAAGTCCCATGAGGACTTTTTAAAAAATTTCTGGCTGGGCATGGTGGCTCACACCTGTAATCCCAGCACTTTGGGAGGCTGAGGCAGGTGGATCACGAGGTCAGGAGATTGAGACCAGCCTGGCTAACACAGTGAAACCCCATCTCTACTAAAAATACAAAAAATTAGCTGGGTGTGGTGGTGCATGCCTTATCCCAGCTACTTTGGAGGCTGAGGCAGGAGAATTGCTTGAACCAGGGAGGCAGAGGTTGCAGTGAGCCGAGATAGCACCACTGCACTCCAGCCTGAGTGACTGAGCAAGACTCTGTCTCAAAAAAAAAAAAAAAAAAAAAAAAAAAAAATCTCGGACACACTTGGCACAATTTCTTCTGTATAGTCGGTGCTAATACATTAAGAACCCAAGTATGTATAAACAAACATATGTGTGTTTCTTGAGGAACATGCATAGGTGTTACACCAAGTATAATATGAGTTGTTTACCAAGTCCAGTAGAGGTATCATATTGGATCAATGGTGTCTTAACACTTCCTTCATCAGTCGTGCAGATGACCTGGAAAAAGAAGGCTAGACAAAAGGAAGAATTGGTAAATGACTTGTTCATTCAACATCTACAAATAGGGCACATGCTTTTAAAAGAGCAATGCATCATAGCATGAAAAAGAGGATTTCAGAGCAAGTTAGAACGTTTTATATAATATTCAAAATTATTTCTAATTTTAAAATGCTCAAGAAAAAAAGCTATCATTAGTGTAATAATAGCCTATCCATAGGTAATAGAACTAAGAAAAATTAGAGCTTATACAGCAAAGGAAAAGAATAACAGAGGAGTAAAGGATATACACAAAGCGCATCTTATTCTGCACACGGTTTAAACCCTTCCTTTGAAATTTACAGGTGTACTTTCCACTAAATGACCTAGAGTTTCTTACTGAACAGGAGAGCTCAAAGGGGATCCTAGAAATCACATGGTCTAAATTGCTCTTTCAGTGGCCAGGAACCTGAGGGAAGTGACCCTTGCAAGGTTACACAGATGGTTAGAGGCCTGGCCAGGTAGAACCTGTGTCTGCCAACCATCAGGCCACCTTTCCTTCCCAATGAGCTGCCCAGGTGACCATGAACGGTAACTATGAACATGCGTAGCTGAATCTTTGTAAAAATTTTATTAAGTTTCTATGAGTATGCATGCAATGCTGGAGCTGACTGTGTACCTTTACCTTACACCAAGATAAAATACTCATTAATCACTACATTGTATAGTGAGCATTGGCCCTGTGAGCATGCTGATCACTAGAAAATACTTAGTGCCTTGTAAAGCATTTTCTTAATTCAATTTAAAAACAAGGCAAAGAGAAAAGGGACGTGTAAGTAAACAGGAAGAAGGAATTCCATCTTAGAGGGACAAGATAGTTCTTTCAGGGGCTGATATCAAGGAAGGTGAAGGAAACCCCTTACTCAGATCCTTATGAGTTGGAGATAGTTATTTCCTGATTGATAGGGCTCTGTTTGGAGACTGGAGATACAGCAAGAAAACCTATGAAATCGCTAGAAGTGTATTATTTTAGGGTAGTCATTGACTATGTATGGGTGCTATTTCTTTTGTGACCCCAACTTGCCCTTCGGTCTTATCCCTTCCTGGGGACCCTCCAGTCCTGTGGAGGCAGCACTCTCCCCTTGAACCACATTATAACTGCAGTGCTGTCAAGCTGCAAATGGGAAGGAAAGAAAACCTTATTTATCCTAAGCGGTAACTTTTCCACAAGAAGTGGACACTTAAATCAGGATGTTTTAATGGTGAGCATCTGCTGGTCAGCTTTCAGATTTAACATCCCATAAAGCTGGGGAACAGAGAGCCTTCCACACTGAGAAACAGGAGTCAGAAACTAACTTTTGTCCGCCGTTCTCGGTATGCAGAGGGTGGTGTCGAAGCCGCTGTACACGCGTCGCCCTCCATCGGTTAACACGTACTCCTTCAGTGGGCCGTTCAGGAAGAAAGTGCCACTCCAGTTCACACACACCACAGACAAATTGCTGTCCACCGAAAATGGGGCCCGGTACTGAGGCACTGTGGGGAGAAAGTTGTAGGTTCTAAAAAGGGTAACCTCTTTGAAGGGGTGCAGGTGTACGCTTTAAAAAAAAAGTATGAGCAAAACCAAACCAAACCAATCCAAAAAATAAAAAAAGAAAAGAAAGAAGAGCAACATTGTTAGAATCCTTCACTTTTTACTCAATGTTATGAAACAACCAGTATCGGGGTGTAAAGAAAACCAATGGGAACATGTGTGAAATGCTTTCTCAGCAACTTTATGCCTGTTTTAAAAAAAATCGATACAGAGTGGTGTTTTATAAATAAAACTATTAACATACAATGGATCTGCTCACCAACATAACCCTGGAGCTCATATTTTGTTGCATTTTCCCTCTTTTTAACAGGTAAAGTATCCTTAACACTATTAACTACAGTAGATAGCTATTTTTCATATCAAATCAATATTTATTGCCACAAAGCCCCAAGGACTAGATGAAGTTAATATATTTTTTTCTCCAAACCAAACTGCTTAGATGGTGAATTATGTCCTTTTGGCATCCATTTATTGTTAAAGCTTTTTCTCAAACCGTTAGTTTGTTTTCTGAGATAGTTAAAAAGCCTTGCAAACAGCAATTCAAGTATAATAATTCATTGCCCTGACTCATCAATCAATAGCATAGTACATTAGTATATAATCAAGCTTAGGTCTCCTAAGTATTATATCACATATAGAAGCAACTTTGTGTGCATTTCACAGGCACAGTCTCTTTTGATTTTTCAGCTCCTTACTAAAACAAAAAGAAAATCCTTAACTGGGGCTCATCTTCTAAATTAATAATTTTTGTGTAAACAAATGAAGGGATACCATATCATCTTGTCAAGTCAGAAGAGATTTATTTCATGAGAACTTGTTTTCTACAAAATAATCAATATATTTGTAAAAACATTAAGATTCACCTACATACCAAATTGGCTTTTAAGAAAAGAAAGGAGTGAGTAGTGAGAAATTGAATGTGATTCTTTTTCTTTAAAAAACAATCCATCTATTTCTGATGTTAGGAAATACAACAAAAGAAGGAATAATTATGCTTTTGTAATTATAATATTCAGCCATAAAGACATAGTTGATTGTTATCTTTCAAAATAAGATATTTTCATAAAGCCATAAGAGAAATTTTCTGCAAACACCAAAACAAGAGTTATCAAGCCCTCTTTAAATTTCAATGCTTTTCCAACATTAATTCTGCCTAATATCACAAGGAATGCTCTATTGTTATTTGTCTATGACTTCTCTCTATCACCTTAGTTCAGTAGATTTTCACTTTTTCCCTATATCATTACAGCACAAATAAAGAAACGGCTTGTAACTAGCAAGAAAATAGAAAGATAGGAGTCTTATTTGTCCTGTAGGATTTGGAGACCTTCCTGAGGAAAAAGAGTAAGCAATTAAAACAATCGAGAATAATGAGTTTACGAATCCTCCCCAAGGAAGACTGAAAAAGTGATAAGAACCACTATGCTCCTAGCTTTTGACATACTTTATCTCATTTAATCCTCAAAATAATCCTGTAAGGATTGAGTCCTAATTTTTGAGGTGAGAACACTCAGGTTCAGAGAGGTCAAATATCTTGCTCTATGTCAGTGGCTGGTAGGAGACCAAGGAGCTGAACCTAGGCTTGCTTAAACTAAGGCCCATAGTACTTTGTTAAAATCGGTACACATTCATTGAAAGGAACAGAATTTACTGGTTCACCCTGTGGGTGCTTTCCAGTGGTGTGCTGAAGCTCAGGAATTTCGCAAGTTGTTGTTAAATCCGGCCACTACTAAAATTTAAATTATATAAACAAATAATTATATTAAAACAAAGGTTATAAATACTCCAAATTCATAACTTTTTAATTGTTTCACTACGTTTTACTACTGTCTGTGTGCCTGAGGTCATTTACATCCACTCTATCTGACTGGTGGAAATATTATATAATGATAAGCTACTACTCATCCCTTCCCAACTCTGTTCAGTGCTGTTGTGTTGGTCACTTGAAAGCAGTAATGGGGGTATTCACACGATGGAAACTGACAAGCACTTCAAATCAGGCCATTTGTCCTTCAAGCAGGCCAGCTGTTAAACATTTATATCTCACCTCTCTCTCCACTGAAGGAGGATTCAAGCAGAGGGGGCTGAAGGTGTTGTTAGGATTCATCTCCAGACCCTTTGCTGAATGTACATGTGATCACATTTATATAAAACTGCATATTCTATTTCTAAATTATTATGATTATTATTTTGAGATGCACTCTTGCTCTGTTGCCCAGGCTAGACTGCAGTGGCGCTATCTCGGCTCAGTGCAACCTCCGCCTCCCAAGTTCAAGTGATTCTCGTGCCTCGTTCTCCCAAGTAGCTGGGACTATAGGTGTGTGCAACCACACCTGGCTAATTTTTTTGGATTTTTAGTAGAGATGGGTTTCACTATGTTGGCCAGGCTGGTCTCGAACTCCTGACGTTAAGTGATCTGCCCACCTCTGCCTCCCAAATTGCTGGGATTACAGGCATGAGACACCACACCCAGCCCCAAATTATTTTCTGGTTTGTATTATCTGGTGCAGATTTTCCTGCTCCCAGTGTTTATAATGAGTTAAAAGTAATATAAATGATATTTTAGAACCCATATCATAGTCATTTCTTGTATTTTTCCATATCTATTGACCCAGTAGTGGGTTAAGGGAAACTTTTCTCCTATGGTACTAGTCCAACTGCTTCTCCAATATGAAAAAACACAAAGGAAGGAAATCCTTTTTATTTTTCTCAGAGATAAAGTCTTACTCTGTTGCCCAGGTTGGAGTGCAGTGACATGATCAAAGCTCGATGCAGCCTTGACCTCCAGGGCTCAAGCAATCCTCCCGCCTCAGTCTTCTGAGTAGCTGGGACTACAGGTGCATGTCACCATACCTGGCTATTTAAAAAAAATTTTCTTTGTAGAGGTGGGAATCTTGATATGTTACCCAGGCTGGTCTTGAACTCTTAGCCTCAAGCAATCCTCCCACATTGGCCTCCCAAAGCTCTGGGATTACAAGCATGAGCCAGCATGCCTGGCCACAGGAAGAAAATCTTAAATCAGTTCACTTTGTTCTTCCAAGCATAAGAAAAAAAAAAATCGGCAAAAGCTCAGCTTCATGACTCAAAAGGGCATTGGTTATAAACTACAAAGCTCACCTAGCTGTTCTCTGGCTTTCTGGCCACATCAACAAAAAGCTACAACATTTAGCAAAATTGGCTTCTGGATGTACTGTGAAGGAGATTACAAAATCAGACAGCACACATTAAGAATCATTAGAGTTTGCTTTGAATATAGTATGAGTGACAAAAATGCTGATTGAGCAGTGTCAACAATAAACATGCAGTGTTAGGTGCACTCGCTCATTCATTAAGCAACATTTATTGGAATCTAAGATACTATGTCCAGTGCTGGAGATGAAAATGGAGAAAGTGAGGACTACAGGAAGCATAGCTTGAAGGGGAAAATTGCAAGCTCTGTCTGGGGCATGAGAAATTCAGAAGGAGATGTCTGTGAGGAAGCTGGGTGCAGGGGTATACACTTCAAAACAGAGCACTTGGGTAGGAGGTGACCACTGGAGTCTGGCTTTTGGAACCAAAGCCTTGGAGCAGATGACCTCACCTGATGAGGGAGGAGGAAAGGAGGGAGGAGAGAAAGGGCAAGGGGACAAAGTTAAAAGTTTAGGATTAAGATTTGGGCAGTGGAAGAAGATCAACCAACAAAGTTGACTAAAAATGAAAATCCAAAATAGTAGAAAAGAAACCAGGAGAGGGTGGTTATGAAAATGAGGGTAAACCACTTTTTAAAAAAGGATCGAAAATCGAAAGTTCAGTTGCATTGAATGCTACTGGAAAGTCAGTGAAGGTGACTCCTGGAGATACATGCCTTCTGGATATATCAATATGAAGGCCAAGGGCAAACTTAGGAAGATATTTTCATCCAGTGCTGAAGAAGTTAGAAAGTAAGTGGAAGAGAGGAAATGCGCAAAGCATCTGCGGACCGTTCCTTAGGAAAGTTTTGCTGTCAGAGAGAGGAGAGCCAGCATCACTGCAGGGGAAGTGGAGCTTGTTTGCTTTAACATTAGAAAGATAGAAGGAACTTTGAATAAAAGTGAGGTACACAGAAAGATTAAGGAGACCCTGTCGAAGGGATGGTGAGTAGTGAAGGGGATGAAATTCACTGCACGGGAGGCAGGTTTATCTCAGACGGAAGAAGGACCACTCTTTCCTTGTCACTGACAGCAATGGGGTAAATGCAGATAGGTTTGTCTGCAGGGGGAATAGGAGTAAATTACTGACTGATGACATCTCTTTTCCTGGAGAATTACAAGGCAAGGAGTTCTGCATAGAGTAAAGGGAGAAATGGGTGAGCCAGGTTGTGGGCATGCAGGGAGAAAGGGTGAGCTGCAGAGGGAGGTTTGGCGAAGGTGGAGATGGTTTGAAGTCTTGATTACAGAGAGTAGGAAATTAATTGATCAGGGAAAGAGTAGTACTGAGACAGCAGCCAAGCTCAGTGATCATGAGTTCAGAGTAATTACTGCACTAACTAGATGTGGAAACTGGCCAGGTTACTTAAGCTGTGGCCTTAGTTGAGGGCCACTTCATTGCCTAACTCCAAGAGCCTCAGTTCAGATCACAGTCTATATGAATGGTATCCTGGAATTGCAGTGCACAATTCATAGTCCTGCCTCAGTTTTCTCATCTGTAAATTTGGATAGTAATAGTACTTATTTCATAGGCCTGTTGTAATAAGTATTTGTAAAATGCTAAAATTCTACCAGGAACAAACAAGTCCTCTGTAAACGTAACCTGTTACTAACATCCTGCCATGCTGTTGCTCAGACACGTTAAGGTCCTTGTGTGAGACACTGGTCTTTTATAAATGCGTAATTCTTGCTTTTAAAATTGGCATAATATTCAATGCCAGATAGAGTATTTTAGGTAAGATTTTAATCTGACATAGTCTTTCTGGAAATAAAACATGAAATTAGTATTCAAAGCCTTAAAATACTAAAATATTTGATGTATTAATAGTAAATTCTATTTGTCAAAATTTAATTTAAGAAGATAACCAGACATTCAAAGATCTGTTCACAAAGATTTTTTCATCATATTTATTAAAGGGAAATTAAAAAACAACCCAAATGCCCCAATTATTTTATATATGGATTATTGTATAGCCATTAAAATTGGTGGCTAAAGAGTTTTTTTTAATGCCATGGGAAATGCTAATACAATAATGTCAAACAAAAAGCTGATTATGAAATTTTAGTAATAGTATCTCAGCCACAGGTAAAAATTATGCATAGAAAGGAGATTAAAGGAACTGATTATTCCAAAATATTAGTAGTGGTTGCCTCTGGGTCGGGGGATAATAAGCAGGACCAGCTTTCTTGGCATGTGAACTGTGCTGCTGCACAGGCCTGTGACGCAGAAGAGTCCTGGGCTTAGCGTGACGCTCTACTGTTGCTGTCTTGGAATTCTTAATGATTTTTCAGCAAAGGATTCCATATTTTCATTTTCCACTGGACTCCATAAATTATGTAGTTGGTTCTGATAAGTACTTATTTTATTCTTAATCCTTTTTGTGTTTGCCATTATTAAACAATAAAAGCGTATACCTTATAAAATCTAAGTTATACTCATGTATCTCAAAATGATGTTTTGATCAAGACTGCAGAAATGATGGTGGTTCCATAAGATTATAATGGAGCTGCCCTGTACCACCTCTTACTTTTTTTTATTTTTTTGAGATGGAGTCTTGTTCTGTTGCCCAGGAAGGAGTGCAGTGGCATGATCTCGGCTCACTGCAACCTCTACCTCCAGGGTTAAAGTGATTCTCCTGCCTCAGCCTCCTGAGTAGCTGGGATTACAGGTGTGTGTCACCATGCCTGGCTAATTTTTGTATTTTTAGTAGAGATGGAATTTCACCATGTTGGTCAGGCTAGTCTCGAACTCCTGACCTCAGGTGATTCATCTTCATTGGCCTCCCAAAGTGCTGGGATTACAGGCGTGAGCCACTGCGCCTGTCCCTCTTATCTTTTATATCAGATTTTTTCTGTACCTTTTCTATGTTTAGCTACACAAATAACCATTGCATTACAATTGCCTGCAGTATTCAGCACAGTCACGTGCTTATACAGGTTTGTAGCCTAGGGGCGGAGTGGGCTATAACATGTAGGTCTGTGCAAGTACACTCCGATATTTTCATGACACTCACCTAACGATGTATTTCTCAGAACATATTTCCATCATTAAGCAATGCATGACTGTATTATATTAAAATGTAAGGAAGCCCCCAATTAATTAGTTGATTGCGCTTTTCTTCACTCAGTTGCCCTTTTGCTTTTCCTAATAGTGCTATGTCTCAATGCTTTCTGGACATACTAGAGACTATGCCACATAATTTACAAAGAAAAGGAGCAGCAAAACTGTTTATAAACATGGTCTATCAGTGTTTGTTCACTTTCTTTCTTCCCATTGATCGTTTAACTCCCCTAAATTTGTTTTTACCCTATCCCCACATGAAAATCCTTCCTAAATCTGCCCTTGACTTCCATATTATTAAATCCAGTAGGCATTTTTCCTCAGTAGTCATCCTCATCAATGCTTCAGTAACATTCAGTGTTATTGAGCCCACTCAATCTGTTTTAAAAAGTGGCTTCCCTGATTTTCAGGACAAGCTTCTCCTGAATGCCTTCCAATCTCTCTGGCTTATGGTAGCAGCCACTTGTACTCACATTCTTTTTGGGTGGTGAAGTTGATCCACTCGGAAGCTGTGCTGCCCACCTCATTGTGTGCCACCACTCTCAGTTTGTACGTGGTGTAGGGCTGGAGACCCCCAAGGCTGGCTTTCTGTCCCAGCCCCATGTACTTTGTCTCTATTTGGCTGGGAGTACAGGGGAGGGCTGAGTCAGGAGGGCAAGCCACGTGGAGTTGGAGTTCATAGCTAAAATGAGAATGGATACATAGAGTGAAGATGGGTAATGGAATTAGTTTAACTCTCTCTTTTAAAACTGGTTCTATTTTGTGAGGAGATATTTTGTTTTCATAGACTACAGGCTCTTTAAAACTTCCATTTGCAGAAAACTGCTCTCAGAAGCACTTTATGTAATGTTACTGGAAACGAGCAGCAGATGTAACTAGAGAAACGATAAGAGAAGTCACCATCTACACACACATTGCTGTTTACCCAGCAATTAGCGATCCTTGTTGGTAGAGATAAGACATTTCCCTCTTTTAAGAGGAGAGACATAAATGGTTCTTCTCTTTTTAGAATAAAGACTTTTTTTTCTAAATGATTTGAGTCAAGTGTCTTCTTTTTTCTTTCAAACAGTGGTTTATGACAATATTTTAAATTAGATCAGGGCAATTCTGATTTAACTGTGGAGGTGTCTTATGTTCCAGTGAAGGCTTGTAGAAGGAATGCTTCCAGAAAACTATTAGGAGGAGGATATTGAATACAAACACATTGCATTGTCTTTTTAATGTAAAGCTTATTTTGTTGTTCTCCTTTCTATCACTAGCTGCTTTTATGATTTAAATATATCATAGGTAACATTACCACTCAAATCAATTTATTTGTCTACTTTGCTATAGATATCCATTCAATAAGCAAGTCCTCCCTAGGGAGTGCTGAGTAGCTATACGGGTTTGTAGCCTAGGTGCGGAGTAGGCTATACCATGAGTTCATAAGTCTCTACGCATGCCTTGTTAGTTTATTCATCCTTCCGCCTGACCCACTACCTGTGAATGACACCATTGAGGAACATGGGGGGACTCCACTGGACGGAGGCCGTCCTTGAGGCCAGCGTCTCGATATGTGGAGAGGACAGTCCTGAGGGCGGAGCAGGATGGGTTCTCAGTTCAGCTGTCGGTCCTTTGCTGCAACAGTTGAAGCAGGTGCAGGCCTCTACTCCAATAGAGTAGTTAGTGAAGGCTTGAAGGCCATGGAGAGTCTGCTGGGTGGCCATGCCTTCGGATAGCTGTGGGAGGAAAGAGGCTAGATGAGGCAGTGTCAAACATTAGAGGTGTTTGATGAATGTTATCGGATCCCACCTCCTATGAATGGAGAACCACGCCAGGTACTCTGGGAGACAAAACATGGCATTTAGCATGGCATTTATCCTCAAAAAATTACCAACCCTGTTAGAGAGGTATGACAAATAGGTGAAAAATTTGATAATGTAACCGTTAAATAGAAGTTTGAGGTAGCAGGATGGAAATCACAAGGCATAATATTATCGATCATCTATCACTTTAG
The DNA here is from genome assembly GCF_002776525.5 of Piliocolobus tephrosceles. Lineage (NCBI taxonomy): Eukaryota > Metazoa > Chordata > Mammalia > Primates > Cercopithecidae > Piliocolobus > Piliocolobus tephrosceles. The sequence goes on from NC_045434.1 coordinate 72,458,390, forward strand.
AATGGTATTAGAAAATGGCATGGAACAACACACAAAGTGTTGATCAAAGTCTATGACCCTCTGAGTGATGTCTTTTCAAAAAACAAAATCTGTCTTTCAATTATATGTCTAGCAGCATTCACCAAGGTCCATATTCTGCAAATGGTTACTTGCATGCAATTTCTCCGTCAAAAAATCCTTTCATATCTACATTAAAATCAGGTATAAGAATTGGAGAACTTGAAAATCTCTTCCTCTGAGGGTGTTGGTTTTTACAAAATATCATAGTCTTCTCTCAATCATCTTTGTAGGATTATAAACTTTATGGTTTATTTTCAGCAAATTTTTAACCTCATTGTGGTTTTAATAAGTATTCTTTGGAACAAGAGTTCAGAAAGTGGAAATTAATTTTCATGTTGACAAAAAGAATGTATGATTAAGAAGAGCTGTTAAAAAATGCATACAATGCACTCCAAATATAAATTATTTTAGTTTATTATCATTTTATAAGCATGGATAATCAAGGGTTGATTGTATTTACATCATCTATATTTATTGAATACAAAGCCCTATAGAAAATATGCTAATATTCCTTTAACATTCAATCCAAGCCTCCCTGTATCTAAGTTATCTGTTGAAATTGTGTTTCAATACCTGACACTGTGGTCTCAGAGGAATTCTCCACACTTGCCCAAATTGTTCCCTAAATTGATCTAAATAATTTGTAGTGTAATACCAGGACCTGCACAATCTCTATACAATGTTTGTGTGAACAAAGTATTATAATCTCCACTTATTCATGAGAAATGTGAGAGTGACACAGGCTATACCACAGAGACAAGGGTCTTCATCCTGCTGGCTGCTGGTCTCTTCATTTAAATAATGCAGGAACTGGTCTAGTTGATTCTTAACATCGCCTCCAGGAAGGGGCTTAGCTAACGTACAATGTGAAAGACCCCTGAGCAATCTCTCCTGTCTCCCAATGTGCCTCAAACGTGTTAATGAACAAACAGTGAGTTAGGGCTGTGCTGATGGAGCTGCTCTGCTCTTTCTTCTAAAGGGTTAGAACTTTCTTGAATTCACCAGAGGAATGAGAGTTTTCCATGTGTTATTAGAGATTTGTGCATGTCAAAATAGAGATTCCAAGGATATTCTTTGCTCTATTTTGTCTTTTTCATACTAACATTTACACCACCAATAATTACAATTTGCCGACTTCTTACTATGTGCTACCACTCTGTTAAGTGGTTGATCTGTTTTCTAATTCAATTAAATTAATTTGATTGTTTCTAAAGTCTTAGTTTCTTATGTTTGTGGAGTCTTTAATACCACCTTTAGCATCTCTCTCCCTAAGAGTTTACATACTTTCTGTATGTTTCCTCAGGGTTCACTTTTTCTTCTCTGAGGGATCTTTGTGCTACTAAGTTCACCATAGGGCAATTCAGAATAGAAGGATAAGAAAGATGGAGAGAAAAATAAAAACATAAACACAAGGGCTCCATGGTAATGATTTTTAAAAGTCAACCAGTCCTGGATTTTTAGCTCTGTTGCTCACCACTGTCTCAGTCCCATGGCCGCTGCTGGAGAACAGCCTGTAGAGACTGACGATCCCGTTGGGCTTCCTGGGGGCACTGATGTTGACCACTACTTGGGTAGAAGAGACCGCATGGAACGTAGGGGCTCTGATACCTTCTGGTGGGGCTGGCCCGGTTCTGCACCTTGTCCAGCTACTGGGGGCTTTTCCTGCAGAATTCACTGCCCAGACCTCCAAAGAGAAATCAACAAGACTGTCAAAAGCAATATACCCTCAGGCTGGGGGGCAAAAAAAAGAAAAAAAAAAAAAAAGAAATTGGCAACCAAAAGCAACTAAACACAACAGGAAAAGATAAACTTTGATCTTGCAACTTTGTAATCACACAGGAGAGCAGGTTCCTCCTATATCATTTTTATTTTTTGCCTTTTGCCTTTGACCATGTGAACACAAAGAAGGCCATGTAGGATTTCAGAATGCAGCGGGTTGATTTAAGCCTAATGAAAAAACTGCTCATCTCTGTGTGGGAAGTGGAGTGATTTTGTCAGCTTCTGCAAACTGGATGGATCTGCAGACTACATAAAACTCAGCAATTCTTAAACATCATCCCCACCAAATCTGCATGAAAATTAAATTTCCTTTCATCAAGGAGGGAATAAACATATGGAATGATGTATAATCTTATTTATCAAGAACCATTTGTATAATTAAACACGAATATCCTAAAAGGTTGCCTTAGGTCGTCATTTGCATGAGTAAGTAATTTGTAGAATGTCAGGTACAATAGACAGAGTAGATGGATGTGTGAGTGTATAGGGTTAAATTAGGCCCAATAATAGCCCACTACACAGTGATCAATCACAATGATAGATCTAAATGGCAATACAAGAAGACTGTCTGCGTGTTTAGGAGTAGTAGTATTCCTTAGTAAGCTTTCAGGTGAAAGTCTAACTTCAGGACAATTTTTCTCATTGCATTTCTTCTACACTATGTATTTTCTAAAAATCTGCCCCTGAGCTTTTAAAGACAAGTCTGAAAAACTTGTTTGATTCTACAGTACACACATTCCAGGCATTCAGTATTAAAACAAAAACAAAAAAACATGCAGAATGTTCAAAATAGGGGATATTTGTGGGGAAAATAAAACTGTCAGAATACTTTGCAGAGAGAGTTTAGTTTCATTTTTGTTTACTTTGCTTTTGCTTCAATAATATCTTCAAGAGAAGAAACATTAGAGAGGTTTTTAGTAGTTAGGTCAAATCCTATCAGTGGTTTTCATACTTTTCTTTTTTTCCGGATTCCTTTGTGAAAGTAAATTTTCTGATGTTGAATTGTTTTCAGGTTGCTGTCAAATGCAAATCTCCAGCCCCTTGCTGATAGGATTGCCAGGAGCCTCATTTTTAAAAAGAGACAACTAACCTACTTACATAGACACACCTGCTCTTTTTAGAGCTTGGATACATCCTCTCATCATTTGCATAATAATCACTCACATTTGTATAAACTCTACATTTTACAAAGCACTTTAACTTATGTCAGCTTATTTAGTCCTTACAATGGCAACCTTGTAAGGTGAGTGGAGCATGTATTTATTACTAGTCCCCTTTTAAAGGTGAAGAAATTGAGGCTCAGAAAATTTCACTATCTTGTTCAAGGTGACAAAAGTTACCAGCACTGAAACTAGAATTCTGCTCTCCAGTGCCTGTTTCAATGAGTGGGGTTTTTGATTCTGTATGCCATCCATATGCATAAATAAAATACTCAGAATCATGAAAATTTAATGTCTTGTCCATAGACAAATACCTGCAATTTTAGATTAGGTAAGGTGTCTTAGCTTGCAAGGATGGCTAGACATGTACAAGTTGTCTTAGGTAAGGGGGGTTTATTTTGGTTAAGTATAGGGAAGTAAGGAGCTAGCAGTGGGAGAGCCAGATTTCATGGAAGTTAGAGTCCATCAGAATACAACTGCAGCTGCTCTCAGAGTCCCCTCAGAAATGGGTGAGGTCAGACTTACACTGGGGAGGGGAGGTGGACGTTATTCATGAAGAAGTCAGATTTCAGGGCTGGTGAGTAGGGTCCCTGTCTCCTCACTCTGCCCCAGAACAACCACTTTTACGGCAAATATCTTTCTGGGGAAGTGGTGTGGGGGACACCTATTATTGCACAATGAATGACAAGATTTGAAAAAATATTCTTGAAAAAGGAATACAAAGTAAGGTGCAAATATTGATATGACGTTTTTTTGCCAACAGCAGAACTTTGATTGGTGATTTAAGGGCAGGCAGAATTTAAAGTCAGGTTACAATGGATGGGGAAGAAAATGAGGCAGAAAGTGCAACTAGGTATAATGAAAGAAAAATTCAACAACTTGCCAATTAATTACTGTGCACCAATAGGAGATGGAAGTAGTACAGGCATAGGGTGTTGGAAGAAAATGAGATGAAATAATCATAATTCATAGAAAGTGCTCAGTACAGTTCTAGCTCTGGCTTATGAACATTAACTTTTCTTTCATTTTCAATGTAGATATAGAATCATAAATACTATTAAGGCTTTTTAATGGTAGTGTTGTAGAACGTACTAAATCTCAGCCTTCCTGTGTTATGTGAACTTCTACTAGGATTTAATCCCTGGATTTTAAAAACACTTGGGCCTCAGTATTACAGTGTTTTGCTATATTTCTTGGAAAGATTCCCTTTTAAAACCAGGCAACTCAAAATTCCCCATCACTAATAGGGAATGTACATAGGCTATTTTGTCTTTGGCAGGAGTCCTTCATAATACATTACTCTTTTTCCTAGACTTTCTTTTTACTATTCAATCAATTTGAGATCAAAATAGCATTCATATAAATCAACATGCTTATGCAAAGCAGGATCAACCTATTTACATGAGCAACTGTGAAAATGAAAACACTTAGAATGAAGAGAAAGCTGACTGAGATAATGAAGCATTATGAATTTCACAAAACTTGTACCACGAGGCAGTGTCTGTTATATCAAACCACTAGGAGAAAAGGAAAAAAGAACCTGTGAATAATATTATTTTCTCTGTCTCTTTCTGTCTCTCTTTGTCTCTATCTCTGCTGAGGCAAAAACGTTCTTTGTCTAAAATATCACTGTGGATTTTTGTCTATGTCCGGCTAAGCAAGAGATAAAAGTATTGAAGTGTAGTTCAGGGTCCAGGGTAAAAATACTAACAGATAATGTTTATGATTCCCACTGAGAAACAGTGCCCCAAGATTTGAGTCTGTCTTTATAGGGCGGAGAAAGAAGCAGCAGAGATCCTGCAGAGAAAATTTTTTAGCAATATGTCCTGATCTTTTAGTTGTAATGAACCCGTAAAAATCAATAAATAAAATATCTTGTGATCAAACAGCTGTGTATTCTCTTTCTTTAGTGTGTGAGCTCCTAGAAAAATGAAAGAGTTATTATTAGGGAAGAAAAGCAAGTAAGGCTTATAAATTCCATGGCCAAGAGAAAAAAAAGCCAAGATGTTCTTCATCTTTGATTTATTCAGGATTATATTTATTCCTACAGTGTTTAGACTGAACATATTTATTCTTTTTTATTATTATACTTTAAGTTCTAGTGTACATGTGAACAACGTGCAGGTTTGTTACACAGGTATGCATGTGCCATGTTGGTTTGCTGCACCCATCAACTAGTCATTTACATTAGGTATTTCTCTTAATGCTATCCCTCCCCCGGCCCTCCACCCACAATGGCCCCAGTGTGTGATGTTCCCCTCCCTGTGTCCATGTGTTCTCATAGACTGAACATATTTATTCTTTTATAATAAAAGATTAAGAATGATTAAAGTTTCTGCTGAAATACATTATTATTTGGGTTTGGTGAACACTTTCACATGTGAATGCATGGCTGCACACACAGTTATCACTGTAGAGTCAGAAACTTCCCCAACTGTTAATAATGAAAAGTTAGGACTGACTGACTTGGTTGTTTTATTTCTCTAAGGCTTCTGTTGTAACCATGAAAAATGTTACAATGTAAAATGTCATAGAAAACATAGATTACATTTAATAAGCATAAAAACTATAATTGTTTAGGCACAAATTCTTTAACTAACTAGTAAAATGGTAGGTTAATATGTCAGTTTTCAATGGAATTTCTGTTTTCAATGTAATACATTTTTAAATCCAACTAGAGACTATTACCATATTTATGCTTGTTCATTAAAAAAATGAAATTGTTCTTTTATTTACTCTTTCCTACCCCAAAGGACTAATTACTGTATTTTTCCTTAAAAATTTTTAATTACATGGAGCGTCAACATCTGCCACTAAGCTGCCATAATCACGTTGCTGTGAAAACAATGAATTCAATCATTTGTTCTCTTTTGAAAATTACCTCTTTGAGAGAAGTCTTTGTCAAAATATATTCCTTAGCCATGGTCATCAAAATGATTTGGGGTACCTGTATCAGAATTTCTGGTGAGAGGACCTTGGAATTTGCCCTTTCAACATATTTCCAAGTGACTTTTACACCCAGTATTATTTGAAAAACACAAAAGTCTATTCTTTATAGAACTACATACAGAATATAGGCACGGTACATTTTCAGTTTCTATTTATGTTATGTCTCTTTAGAGTTATACTTTGCATTAACTTTGTCATTACCTTCGGTCATTCAAATAAACACAATAAATGTATTTTGGAATATGTTACAATTCAATAATCATCACAGAATTAATTACTGTGTTTTTTCATAGTTCCAAACAGAACTAGAGTTTACTGACTTTGTAGAACCACTTCTTGCCTCCTAATTTTCACTTAAGGTATAATTTCTTGAAACCTTGATATTTCTAGAAATTGCTGAGTCTATTTTTCTTTTAGTGCAGAGGAATATTATTCTAAATGCTCCCAATTTCTCTCAACCCGACATTTTTCCTTCTAATTTTATTCTAGGAGGAAAGCAAACATTTGTGAACAGAAGCATTGTAATAATTTTTGTGAATGGGAAAGAGAAGGGGTCACCAGTCTACAGAGGATGGGAGAAGGGGAAATGTATCAGAAATCTCCCAGAGTGGTGGCCCCTTTAGATGCTTCTGTTACAGTGCTAGTTATTCTTTTTTCCCTCTTTTTTTTTTTTTTTTTTTGAGACAGAGTCTTGCTCTGTTACCAAGGCTGGAGTATAGTGGAGCGATCTCGACAGCGCAACCTCCGCCTCCTGGGTTCAAGGGATTCCCCTGCCTCAGCCTCCTGAGTAGCTGGGACTACAGGCACCTGCCACCACACCTGGCTAATTTTTTGTAGTTTAGTAGAGATGGGGTTTCACCACGTTGGCCAGGCTGGTCTTGAACTCCTGACCTCGTGATCTGCCTGCCTCAGCCTCCCAAAGTGCTGGGATTATAGGTATGAACCACCGTGCCCGGCCTGTGCTAGTTATTCTTTAGCACAATTTCCACACTTAACTTGTTGTTAAGATTGTTATCACATTCCCATGAGGGGGACAAATAGATATTAAAAAGGTCTTTCCAATACCTGTATTGGCTAAACAAAGAAGTTTTCACCTGAATGCTTTGTCTCGCTCAATGTCTCGTATCTTTCTGAAATAACCTTTCTTGGGACTGATGTTTTCCAAGTATTGTCTTAGAGCAAAGCTAAATTATTAATATAAATTTCAAGGGGGTTCCTGATGCATTTTTCCTTTATGGTATCCTAAGAAAAACCCCTAAATTGTGAAAATATTTTATGATTCTTTTGGCCAAGGAAATGCTACAAGTCTTGTTCAAATCCAGGGAACATACTTCATAATATATGTTCCTGGATGGTTTGTATATGGGTCAGCACCAAGCTGATGTTTATTTGGTCTTACATTTGCTATTATTTTCCTTATAAAAATATAATACAGGAGTAACCAAATTCAGTCGACTAGTCTTTTCCAAAAGATCTCTAATCTGTTAATTCCTAATGTAAGTGATGATGACTGTCTTTGTGCTTGGAGCAATTTGAGAGTTTGCTCTTTATCCAGGCTGCTTATGATAAGAGCTGTACTAGTAAAACTGTTAACTCTCAGAGGATTAAGAGAGGGAAGAATATCTGAGCTCTCTGCAACTTCTGTGAAACAGTAACATACTTCCTTGTGGGATGATGACAACGTTTGATTAAAAAAAGCATTTCAACAATTCTGAGGACAAATTTATATCAAGAAGCTCTAAGGAGACATAATTGTTTATAAAAACTAAGAAATGTGAACATAATTTTGTAACAATTCACATCAGAAATAAACAAAAAATCTAGCATGAATAGCTATGCCAGTAATTAATAAGTAGAGTAAACAGGTTGTATGTTAACGGGCAAACAATTAAATTATTTGTTTCCTAGGGGCATGTAATGAGATTGTTATCACATTCCCATGAGGGGACAAATAGATATTAAAAAGGTCTTTCCAATACCTGTATTGGCTAAGGCCAACAGCTAATTCAATAGATTCGATCAAAATCACTACTTCTTTCACTGCTCCTGATTTATGACTTTGGCTGTTGTTAGTCATCACTCATTGCAGTTTGCTTTCCAGTGCTCATAAATTATGCCTCATAAATAAAAAGATACAATCAAGGAAATCATATCAATTCATCTACAACCTTGGAGTATATTTTCCCATGGCACTCACGCTAATGCCTTCTTAAAGGGTAGCGCTTGTCATAGGTTTTGAATATGTTTGAATAGCAATATGCCAAAATCTTTTTTGCTGGAATCGTGGTTAAAGAATTTTGGTGAAAGAGACAATGCAATGAATTTGAAATTACATGATTACAAGATTGTTTTACTTCATGAATAGCCCTGCAGGCTCCAGTTATGAAGGAATAATGTGCTGAAAAGCTCTATGTAGCTATTTATTTAACTATCTACCTATCTGATTTTCTTTCACCATCAAATGGACGTTTTCCAGCACCTCTATTTGCATAGAACCTTGCTGGATACAATACAGTCACACTTTTACAGATATAGTCCCTGTATTCCAGGTTCCCTTCATCTAAAACACCTTGGATTAGGCAAAATAGAACATGATTTTAATTGAATTCTGGGACCCAGGGGAAGAGGGTACAGCAGGACATTGTCTTGCTTTCCATGAGCACTTTTGAAGTTCAGAGACATGAAGCTACTGGAAAAATTACAAGACATTTCCCATGCTAGAAATGGGTGTCTTATCACTACTGCTTCTCATACCACCTTGCTCTTTGGAGTCATTTACTACATGTGAATATGGTTCTTCTCTAATATCTGAGGAAGGGAAAACTGACCTAACAGTGGGAAACACTGAAATTAGCCCTGATTCACTTTTAACAATAAAACTAAATAATGAAAGTTTGGAGTTATCACATGCTATTTTTTATTGCTTATATATGCTCTCCCTAAGAGGAAACAGGAACCCAGCCCCATCCTGCTCTCATGGAGGATACATAAAAGTAGCTACTGGGTTTATTGAGCACTTACACTTTTGCAAGTGTATTCTATGTACTAATTTTGCATTTTTCCTCCCGACAATCCTATATGGTTGGTATTATTATCCCCACTTTACACATGCGAAAACTGAGGAACACAGAAATTTATGCAACTTGGTAAGTGATAAAGCTGGCCTTCTAATACAGATAGGTGATATAAAAACCCAAACTCTTTACCCCTTCCTACATAAAGCCATTAAAAGAAGGCTTGTATACACCTTTCACATGGTGGGCTGCTGCCCTAGGCTTTTCATAGAGCCCTGCATGAACTGGCTTTTTCTGTGGAGGGTAGCCTAAAAGTGGGACAGTGGAAGTTATCACAAACAATGTGACATCCATCTCTGCTGCCACTTATCATGCTTTGAGCAATATTGCATATTACACAGAAGCAAGTACTACTCATATATTTCATCCTGTTCAAACATGTGTAAATGCATTGAAATTCCATTATGTTCTCTACAATAATAACTATACCCTAATGGATATAGCATTAAAATATATATTTTATCCACAATAAGTTGCTAGAGGAAGCTAAGATCACAATCACCAATTATGATTAACATCTCCATGAAGTATAGTAAATTAGGTAAGACTATTTATCATCCATGAATTCAACACATATTGATTGAGCCATTTCTATATGCCAGATGCTGCTCTATGAGCTGGCGATACAACAGTGAACAAGGCTGGCATTAACATCCTGGTGAGGGGAGGCAATCAATAACCACACAAATAAAATAAACAGGTAAGGATATATGCTAGAAAAGAAATAATGATATTGTATGGTGATATACATAAGGTGATATAGCAGAAAATGGTTGACTTGTCCAGGAAGTTCTCTCAACAGGTGACCATCAAGCTGGGATACAATTGGCAGAAGCTCACCAGATGAAGATCTGAGGGAAGAGCATTCTGTGGAAAAGAAGAGCATGTGCAAAGGCCTTAGGGCTAGATCCTCGAGAAGGCCAGTGTGGCTGACCTTAGTGAGTAAGGGCCAGAGAGCAATGGGATGAGGAGAGAAGCGGACAAAAGTGAGACCATGAAAGGCCTCATGGAAATAGAGAGGAGTTTGCATTTTATGGAATGGGGGAAGGAGGGTTTGCAGTGGGAGAGTAAATTTATTTGATTTTCATTTTACAGGAATGCTGGATACTGAACACCTTCTATGTATTTATATATTAAATCTTACTCTTTTTTTTGTAAGTGACAATACCTTAGCTTTAAAGTCAACTTATTTAAAGTTCACAGCAACCTTCCTGGGGTAAGTTTTTTTGTTTGTTTGTTTAATCTCAATTTTACAGATAAGAAAACTGAGGTTTAGTGAGTTCAAATTACTAGCTAAGGATCCAGAGTTGGTAATTCATGTAGCTCAGACTGAAATCCTAATCAGTCTGTCTTCACAGGGTCAGGAATTTGTGCTCCTGATGAAGGTGACTTGAAGAAGCTGCAGTTCAACAGAGCCACCATTGTACTTGGGGTCAGAAAGTCAGGACTTGAGTTCTGACTCCGTTGCTTTTTGACTAGGTAACTTGCTAAGTTATTCAGGTTCCTGACTATGCTAAGAGATAATAACACCTACCCCACAGGACTATTTGAAGATTTACATGCAATAATGTTTCTACAAATTTCTGAGGAATGGGGTGGGGGATGAATATATTTATAAATATTTCATCAATTTTTGAAAGTCCCAAAGCTGCATGCAAATGCAATTTGGAGGTAACTGTTGGGGTAGAATTTAAGAAACCAGTCTTTGAACCTGAATCTTAAGGTTCGAATTTGAGTCCTTCAACTTATCAACTCTATATCCTTGGGCATGATACCTAATTTTTCAATGCCTCATGTTTCTCACCTGTAAAATGGTGTCAGTAATAACACCTATCTCAAATGGTTGTATGAGATTAAACTAGTTAATATGCATGCAGTTCTTAACATAGCCCTTAGCACATAACAAACCCTAAATAAATAATAGTGATTACTATCAAATTATTTGTGTGAAAAGACAGGAGAGAGTGACTTAACAGTTTTGGGGATCTAGTGGGACTAGATAGCAATTCTGCAACTCACTTCTGGATTCTAGTTAGTTGTTATGCATTAATAAGATTGGAAAACGCTCCATAGCATTTGGAATTTAGCCCACACCTCCCTCTGTATCTTTCTTCCAGGTACTTCTGTACTCTAGAGCTTTGAGGGTTAGAGTAAATAAAAGCCTGGCTTTTCAAAAATATTGCTCTCCATTGAAACTTGTTAATTGGACAGCTTATTTACTTTGTCTTATTATTAGTTAAAATTTCTCAAAAAGCCCCCAAGCATGAACAAAAGGAAAAATCAGAGCAATTCAATGGATTTTTTAAAGAAAAGAATTTTATTACTGGTTTCTATTAGAAATATGCCTATAGGAATCAAAGAGAACTGTACAGTTTTCTAGATGCTTATAGGCATCTTAGTAATGATCAGATCCATAAACAGATAGATGAATCAATTAACAAGAAGAGGTTTCAGCTACGCTTTTAAAAACTACCATTTAAAGCATCTGACTTATTTGCATGTGTTAACATTTTTGTTTCCACCTGCAGATTGGATTGCTTCATATATCCTGAGATATTTATTTACAATTTAATGGTAATATGCTATTGGTTCAAGTACTTAAGTACAATCCTCCTTAAGTCTTCAAATTTACTTAGTGGTTTATCAATAATCGTAGAGTGACAAGCCAAAGCTGGCCAGGTGATCCTCTAGTCCAGAAAGGATTCTACTGGTGAAGGCATTGTTATATATTGGTTGAGGAGCAGCATCAATCTGAGTGTGGGGGATGAGCTGTTTTTTCCCCAGATCCATTCTCTGCCCTTCTCTGCTTTGCTCTGTACCCTGGAAGGCTGACTTCATCAGACTGCCTCACCTGGAATCTTTTCTTCACTGGCTCTTTTCCATTAGGGTTTGATCAAAGGGAAGAGAGAGTTCAGATTCTTTGTTTCTCCTGCTCCTCTCTTTGGCACTGCAGGTTGACAAGGCTGAATTTCCTTTCAATGTCCCAAATTCTTCTGTTGTCCCTGCAGGCCTCGAGGTTACAGTTTCGGACTCTTCCTACTTCCTGGGTACTTTAACATCCCTTATTGATTCTCTTAATTCTGCCCACACCTCCATAAATAGCCTCTTCATTAAATTTTCTTCAAATATCCTTTGAATGTGCCATATACTTCCAGTTGAGATCCCGATTGATGCAGTGGAGAACATTTTGAACCATTACACAGGTACCAATAATAGCAGGTGGGCTAAGAGAGGCTTCTAAACATAAGGATGGAGATTTAGAAAGGCGTTTCTTTTTGTAAGACTGAAGGAACAGAGAAATGGTGCCTCTTTGTGTGTCTGTGGAATGATTTTAGTCCAGTAGCTCTTTAGTATCAAGGCGCCACCTGTGCTGCACAAAACCATCTGGCCAGAGAGTAGAATAAGAGTGACCTTTAGTTTGGTGTGGAAATCATGCTGTCCCTGAAGATAAAGAATCTGCTTCTTCCTCCCTGGATCTGTTTTGCCGTCGCTCAGATCTTGCAAACATCAACGTTCCTAGCAATATTTTTATGGATACTTTATTCATGGGCATCTTTATTTATCGTATTAACTATACTTTAAGTCCCTGAAGGGGAGAGTGCATGGATTTTAGCTTCCTGCCTCAATCCTAGTAACTAGGTATACACTTTGAACATTGTAGGTGCCTAATAAGGACAAGTTATTAAATACTCAATTTACAGGATAAAGGAAAATAAGCAAAACACATCTCATCTTTTCCTGGATGTTTTTACAGGACCTAAGTTTCAGGTGACTTTGGGAGCCTTTGTTTTCACGGCCATCTGAAGAGCCATGAGGGCAGGCTGGAATTACACATTATCTACATTCAGTTGAAGAGCATTCTGTTGTGTTTCACATTTTATTTCCACCAACCAAGCTTCCAACACAGAGACAGGAAGATCAATATCAGCTTAAGTGAAATATAAATCTGAGTTGCATCTGCATGAGCGTGAGAACCAACCCATCTTCACATGGATAACTTGTCCCAAAGGCACCATAAATACTGCCAACAATAGAAGTTTTAGAATAAAGTCCTAAGGGTCGCCATTGGAGATGGAACAAAAACAAAAAGAACTAGAGCATGCTCCTGAATGGGCTCACACCGACAGGTAGAAATGATCTCCTGTGGGAACGAAAGGCTTGATGCGAAAAATGATCAGGCCCCAGGCCTAGTGGCAGACTTCAGTTTTCTACACATGGAAATGTCCCAGTGGCCTTCAGTCTAAGCTGTGCACTCAGGCCCTAAGGTTTTAGAATAAATACACTGCCTGAGTCAGACAATATCAATAAATCATTTAAAACCTTGAGCTGTGGGAGTTGGGGTGGGTGTGGGGAGCTTAGTTCTTGTGGGAGAAATTAACCAAACAAAAACCTCCATGCTGGTCAGAAATACATTAGTGAGATTAATACCTAATTAAATTCAAGTCCAAAACCAAACAGAAAACCTGCTCAATATGTTTTCTCTAAATGTGATATAGAAAAAACATGGGATAAGGGTGATAGCAATAGAAAACAGGCAATACAAAGCAAGTAGCTAATTGCAGAAAAGTGGAGTCAGACTATCAGAATTTGGAATTTTAGTCATGGGTATGTGGGTAAATTACTATTTTCCTGAGAAGAGAAATGGCAAGGACAGAGAGGGTTGAACTGCCTAGTGGAAGGGGTATTACACCTTTAGAGGCAACTATACTCCTGATTAGAGATTTTTACACTCTAACATTTTATTAACGACTTGTTGATATAGACAAAAGATATGTCTTAACCTGGCTTTTTTACGGTCTTGAATGGAAGTTTCTCCTTTTAACTAGTGCAATCCTGGGGGGATCGGATGGTGGCATGGACCCACTAAGTAGCAGGCATCCTACTGGACACACAGATTTCTTAGTTCTCATAACACACCCATTTTTTTAATGAGAAAAGTGAAGTTATCAGAAATTAAGTATCTTTCTTGCACAAGCTATGTGATCTGCACTCAGCTTCTTCATTTGGAAAACAGGAAGGGTGTGAGCATCCAATGTGAAAGGGCACAAGGATTGTCAGATTGTCAATATCTCACAGCTGTGGAGTACTTGTTCCCCTAGTTGGTGTGTGTAGTGTACTAGGGCAGTTCTTGCTTCTGGCTGGAAGCATTTCCCACATACCTCACACAGCCCTGCCTGTAGGAGGTGGGCCCTGCGACCACACCTGCTCAATCATAGTCCTCTGTTCTCTTGGTTCACAGGAAGGCAGGTAGTGCAATAGGATCAGTCAGAGTCCTGCACTTGGTTGACTTCTAGTCCTCTTTCCACTCTAAGGTGGATGGGCAATAATAATAATCATTACTGTTACATGGGTGAAGTGGTTTCCATGTATGAGGCACCGTTCCAAGAACATTCACATATTAACTCATTTAACCTCAAAGCAAGCCTATGAATCCAGTGCTATATCTATTCAAATTTTGAAGATAAGAAAACTGATGCACAGAAAGGGCTTGAATCTGGGAGTATTAGTAGTGATTTCCTCAGATGCCTGGTGAGAGTGTGCAGAATGAAGCCAAATAGAGATGAGCTGAGATGGGGCAAGGAGGGAGAGAATGAATGAATCTTACAGCCTCTGAGTCCCGCATCCCAGGTTTCCAGGGCCTGATGTTCATATCTTTTCTTTGGTTTCAACAGATTCCTTCAATGCCCTTTCCAGATGTGAGAGCCAAAACAATTCCCTTCTGTTTAACTCAGTTTACATTGGCTTTCGGTTACTTGTAGTGAAATAGTCATGATAACTTTTTGATAGTGTGGGTTTTCTCAGGAACACAAATGAGACTCATTGGTAGCTAACTAAAGAAAATTAGTTTATTATTTATTTACATTTATATTTTTTAATATAGTTATAATTTAAAAAATATATTAGTAAATAAATATGTTAGGTTTCAATGAGAGACACAATTAATGATATTTCTATATGTCCATCTTGTTGATGAATAACCATATATCCATTTATTGTCTGAAGCTGATCTCATACATTTCCTTGCATCAACACAACTTAAAGCTAACTACCATTAGAAAATTCTGTTGCTTTGGGTCAGAATTTATTTTGTCGTGTTTTACAAACTGTAGATTACAAAAACCAATCAAGAGAAGATAAAGTTTGATTAGAATTTCTAAAAATTATATGCCTGTAGCTTACCACTAGTCTGCCCATAGAATATAGAGCTGGAGGGTGCTTCCCTTTATAGATGAATGCTATGAACTGACTGTTTTTGTCCCCTCCAAATACATATGTTGAAGGCTAATCTTTAATATGATGATATGGAGGCCTTTGAGAGGTTATTAGTTTGCATAGGGTGGAGCCCTCATGAATGGGACTAGTGTTCTTACAAGAAGAGAAAGAGACGAGAGGGAGTCCCCCTACTCTTTTCTCTTCCCTCCTTTTCCTCTCCATCTCCTTCCATTTGCCATATGTGGATATAAGGAGAAGACCATTATCTGCAAGCCAGAAAGTGGGCCTCACCAGATACTGAATCTGCAGGTGCCTTGACCTTGGACTTCCCAGTCTCTAGAACTGTGGAAAATAAATGTTTGTTATTTAAGCCACCCAGTCTATGCTATTCCATCACAGCAGGCCTAACTTCTATTATAAGGAAACACCTAAAGAGGTTAATGTGCTCAAGGATCCAGAATTACTGAGAGAAGGAGTAGAAGATGTTGGCCTGTCTCCCTCCCACTTCTAACTAATTGCCAACAATTTGGTAGCCTATGGTGGGGGCTGGTGCGGGGAAGGCCTCTACAGTACACCTGGCAGTCTTCAGGCAGCTGCCACTGGCAGCAACAGTGAGGATCCCCTTCTGTGTTTCCTCCATAGCCCTTCTTTCCATCTGCTTGTTTGGGGACGCTGTTGGTCGGTTAGAAAGCAGCAGACTGCCATTCTGCGTGGGCTCCTTTAGCACTAGCCCTAAGTTCAGACCCCATGCCATGAGTCACAGAGTTTCCTCTAAGACTGACCTGTTGCTTCTCAGTCACCCAGTCACAAGGCACCAGAAGCCTTCAGAGACCCTGGGTGTGCGTGGGCACTTACCGCAAAAATCTGTCAAAGTGAGGAAGTTTCAGGAAAACTAATTAAGCCACTGACAGCATGATTCATTGAAACGGGGGGTGGTGGCGGGCCCTATCAAATCCATGGTGAGTCATTGCCTTAAGCAAGAGTATGAATATGAATGCACAATTACTGAGAGCTATTCATTAGCCTCAGCTCACTCCCCAAAGGTAAAACCCAAAATGTCTTAACGGAGTAGACTCACACCCAGGTCCCTCTTGAAGCCTGTGGGAAAAATATTATCTTAATTTGCTGCTAAACCATTAAGAATTGCTCCACATAGAATGTGGAGGTTCACATTGCATGTATTAGAATAGCAAAATTTTGAAAGGGTTGAAGATAGAAATGACTACTGTCTTTAAAAAAATCTTCTTGGATTTGTAAATGTTCTGTAGCATGAACAAGCCTGTGATCTCTGTTTAAGGAAGAGGTCTGTGCAATGGAAGAATTTTATTTAGTACAGATGCATCTCATTTATGCATGGAACATACATTTACAGGGTTGTTTGAGAATTAGATTTTGGTAAGTTAAGTTGCATTCAAAATTCCCAGAGAACGTTTGTTTTCTAATGGAACCCTGCCCTACACTCTGTAAAGCCACCAACCCATTCTTGTGGAAAACAAGAAAAAAAATCTTGCTAAATTTTTGATTCATATTTTAGACCTCACTGGCTTTATTAAAGCTAATCCTCCAGAGTGTTATCCTTTAGAATCCCAGAATTCTGGAAGCTATGCTGAAATGACTCAAACTAGAAAAATCCCCTGTTTTAAATGATGGTGAACTTTACTCTTACCACCAAAGACCAGACCTCCCAAGTAAGAAATAAAAGAAAACAAAACAACAATAACAAAAGCCAAATAAAATCCATGAAGAAAATTAAATTATTTGAGTAGCTGAGACATGGACTTCATAGATAATATATTCTGTTCTCCTCTCTAGTTTCACATCAAAACAAAACAATAGGACCCTTCTTTAGGAAAGCCAGGATAGACCAACGCCAATAGGCTGTCATCAATGATCATCATGTAAATTAGGCATTTGTGGGGAGATAGCTTCACTCCCCGAGAGATGCCCGGACCCATCCCAAAATCAGAACTACAGGAGAGTGGGGCCTGGGTATCAGCATGCATAATGTTGTGAAATTTCCCCAGGTGATTCTAACATGCTGTCAAAGCTGAGAACCGCTGATTCAGAAAATCACCACTGGAAAATCAGGCTTAAGTAGCACAGCAGCAATGTCGCATCCTCTGAGGCAGTATTTCCAAAAAAAGTGGGTTGTGGACCATCCAACCTGCTTATTAAAAATACAGGTTGCTAGGCCGGGAGTGGTGGCTCACGCCTGTAATCCCAGCACTTTGGGAGGCTGAGGCAGGCGGATCATGAGGTCAGGAGATCAAGACCATCTAGGCCAACATGGTGAAACCCCGTCTCTACCAAAAATACAAAAAACTAGCTGGGCATGGTGGCACGTGCCTGTAATCCCAGCTACTTGGGAAGGTGAGTCAGGAGAATTGCATGAACCAGGGAGTCGGAGGTTACAGTAAGCCGAGATCACACCACTGCACTCCAGTGTGGCCACAGAGCGGGATGCTGTCTTAAAAAAAAAAAACAAATGTACGGATTGCTAGGGTCCCTTCCCATTCCACTCAGGAATCTGCCCTTTGAACAAGCTCTTAGGTCCTCCACTTGTACTGTAAACAGTGGGGATGCTACCTTTAGGGCATTCCATATTGAAGTATTAGTGAACACTTAGAAAGTGCTTGTGATATCACATGGATTTTGCTCAACTTCAAAGGAGCTAGTTACCAAGCTGGTTACAAGAACTGTGGTGAGGTGAGTGACATTTGCTGCTCATTTAATTTCCTTCTTTGGTTTTCTGCAGTGAGTAACTCTCCCACTCTCTATAAGTATCCCTTTCTCCAGATATTTCTTGACCCTCCTGCCCATTAAATCTCATCCATCACTTTGGGGGGCCGAGGTGGATGGATCACAAAGTTAGGAGTTCAAGACTAGCCTGGCCAAGATGGTGAAACCCTGTCTCTACTAAAACTACAAAAAAAATTAGCCAGGTGTGGTGGCAGGCGCCTGTAATCCCAGCTACTCAGGAGGCTGAGGCAGAGAATTGCTTGAACCCGGGAGATGGAGGTTGTAGTGAGCCAAGATTGCACCATTGCACTCCAGCCTGGGCAACGGAGAGAGACTGCGTCTCAAAATGAAGAAGACGACAGGAAAAAAAAAAAAACTTATCCATGTGATACCCTCTTTCATCACTGGCCAACTGATGGAATGAGTTGATTTAGACTAGTGAAAACTGTGTTGTTTTTTTCACATAACTAAATTTTAACAACTGCCTTCAATGATTTAACTCAAAAACAGAAATGAGTACAATGATGTAACGTAGTATAGGAAGGTGGTGGGGAGCCCCATCTGACCCT
The DNA here is from genome assembly GCF_002776525.5 of Piliocolobus tephrosceles. Lineage (NCBI taxonomy): Eukaryota > Metazoa > Chordata > Mammalia > Primates > Cercopithecidae > Piliocolobus > Piliocolobus tephrosceles. The sequence goes on from NC_045434.1 coordinate 72,476,933, forward strand.
TGCAGAGCACACCATGTGGATGGTAACTTCCTCAAATATACATCCTCACGATCTTCTGATTAATCCTTCCACACTGCTAGAAAGTTTCTCAGGTCTTTGTTTCTATTCCCTGCAATCTACAATTACCTCAAAAACACACTCCTCTGCAGAAGGGTCAAATCACCGTCAGTTGTTGGGTGAGCAGATGTGTGTAGGACAATGAAGGTATTTTCTAAGGCAACTTGCAGATGAAGTAACCCTCAAGTGGATTTGAGAGCAATGCAAATTCATCACAAATACAAAATGCTCTTTTGTTAAAGAAAACTAAATTGTTTTAGTATGTAACTTCCTAAATGACTTCTGTAGGATTACTCAGGGTCCACATAGACTCAGTGTTTACACAGGCTAAACGAAACCAATATTTTCTGATCATTTATTTCAGTATTTAATCTATGCTTTTCAAAATATTAGTTTCCATAAGAACTGGGCCTTTGGGCTAAGCTAGATTTTGATTTTTTTTTGTTTTCTATCCTTATGTTGTAACTACATGAGATTAGCTAATAAATACAAGCTGGAGATCAAAAACCAAATTAAATACTTTCATTTGAGTGAGATGAGTATGGAGGAGGAGTGTAACACAGAGCCGATAGTAACAGTTAAAAAGAAACCACACAGCCTAAGGTTCTTAACTTGCCTCTCCTCTGAAATGTGGGTCCCTTGGTTTTTGGTCATCCTTAGTGCCTGATGAAAAATCTGACTAGAGACAAGACATATTCTTGGAGCTTTCCATTTTATAGAAAACTGGGATGGGACCTGGCGTGGTGGCTCATGCCTGTAATCCCAGCACTTTGGAAGGTCAAGGCAGGCTGATCACTTGAGGTCAGGGGTTCAAGATCAGCCTGACCAACATGGCAAAACCTTGTCTCTACTAAAAATACAAAAAAAATTAGCCTGGTGTTGTGCTGTATGCCTGTAATCTCAGCTACACCGGAGGCTAAGGCAGGAGAATCGTTTGAACCTGGCAGGCAAAGGTTGCAGTGAGTTGAGATCTCGCCACTGCACTCCAGCCTAGGTGACAGAGCGAGACTATCTAAAACAAACAAACAAACAAAAACTGGAATGAGACTTCTACAGATCATATGACCAGAATTTAACCCAACGACACAACACAATACCAGAGAAAGTTTGTGTCTCTTATACATGGGTCATTAAGTTGCGTCTAATTAGCGGTGAAGATTTCATGCTGATTTCATCCAGCTCCCTCACTAAGGTTACCGTTTTTATTTGTAAGGGAGACTAGATAATTGATAACTTTGATAAAGTGACACTTTTGAATAAAGGTAATGAGAAAAGAACAAAAAGGCAGGCACATAGGTTCTGGCTGTTTCTAACAGTGTTACGTTTCCAATGGTGGCATCAGTATTTTGTTCCTTCATGACGTAAACCACAGTTCTTATCCAGTTCTTATCGTAAACCCCTGGGGGCCTGATGTGTTTTAAAATAATTTTGTTTTCACATTTTGAAATAGGATAAAATGTATATACTGTATATTTTGTAATATCCACAGCATGATCTTGTTCGCCATCATATAATAAAGCAATATTTTTGTAGTGAAACATATAAGTATTCATATTAAATGGGATAAATAAATACTGGAAATGGTCTCAAGTCTGTTTAGATTGGGTTTTGTTGCCAAATGACCTGTGGCAAAGCAAGAAAACACTTTTCAGAGATTTTTAGATTTGGAGTTGCAAACAAGGGATTATGGATTTGTATCTGTGTATTTTTCCAAACCATTCAAGAATTTATTTGTATTTCCAAATCTTATTAATTCAGTAATTTGTCCCATATATTATTCTCCTAAAATATTCTTTTAATGCTTAAAATGTTCCCTGCATTCACTGTACTCATTGATTTGGTCACTATTTTTTTTGGTGACTCATTAGTTTTATTATTTCATGTTATAATAAGCTTTTTAAGGCTCAGTTTTCTCTTTTAGAAAATTTCTATTGGCATTGTGCCTGGCAGTTAAGTGCTTACATCAATCAGTAAGCTTTCCTTAACTGCAAGCAAGAGGCACTGATTCTGACTTAAGCAGACGAGAATTTACTTGAGTATGTGGAATTAAAAGAAGGGTTGCAGAACCGTGCTTGGAAATAGCAGGGAAAAGAAAACCTTTTAGATTGAGGTTAGGGATATTTTAACAGGACTTCTCACCTCCACCTTTTAAAATTCTGAGTCACTCTGCTGAAGATCAAGCCCCAGGCAAATCTGAGGGGCTGAGCGGCTCACGTGCCCACCACTTGGCTAGGAGACAGCCTGACACATTGATTGACACTCCCACCAAGACTGAGCAAAGGGTGGGGGAAGCATTCTCCCACAGGAAATGAGGTTGTTATTACAAGAAGAATGCAAATGGACTCTGATGGCAAAACTAAACAAACCTAACAGAAGTCCTCCATAGAATTCACGATATTTTCTAAATAGTATTCTTAATTCTTGGCTTTTTAAGAATGCACAGTCTTATTTTTTTAGGCTGTCCTTAGAGAAAACTTAACTAATCGTCATGGGCAGGTTAGTTGCACTTTTCTAGACTTTTTTCAACATTCTGTATCTTTCTTGAGCACCAAGGCTAGAGATGTTTGCTATTTGATTTTATTTTGGTACAAGTGATGAGTTATTTTCAAAGTGATCTTTTAACAAGGAGTATCTCCTACCAAGGCAACACTGAGAGAGGGAATCTTAATGGCAGAAAGCACTTTATTAATAAGAAAAGGAAATTCACTTGGAATCTACCTAAGAAAAACAACATATATAACATGGCTCAAAAACCAAGAAAATGAAAAAGGCAATGAACACGTTTTTTCCTCATTTACCAATTAAAAATTTCTAAGGAATATTATTATTCTCCTTAAGTCCCACATTTCTTTAAGTGCCTTTTCAAATTGCACACCATTTTTACAGGCAGGTGCTGATGAGTGCACATAATCAACTTGAATTGTTTATAATACACATTTCTTACCTGATACTCATACTCTGTGAAAGGCAGTAGTTCGGAATCTATAAAAGAGGTTGAGCTTCCATTATAGATTAGGACTGGACTGGATTTTCCAGGCTGAGTTGCTATTTGTCTTCTGTATAATTCATAATACAAAACTTTTCCATTTGGCTGAAGCGGTCCTGTCCACAAAAGGGAAACAGTGGGCTGGAATCCTCCTGGAGCCATTTGTACCTCCAGATGTGGTGGGGGTTGCATCAGAGGTGCAATCTCAGGGGTCTGTATGAATGTCCAGTCACTTGATGCACATCCCAGGGTGGTGCATGCTTGAATTCGTATTTCATACCTTCAGGAGATAAGGCAGAAATTAGTGATTTTCAGCAAAATATATTTTCATGGGAAGAATCTTTAAAACACCAGGCCTTAAAAAAAAAAAAAAAAGAAAGACAAGCTTACATGTATTCTTATTCATAGCTAACTCTTAAGAATAACAAAGTTGAGAATGGTGTGAACCCGGAAGGCAGAGCTTGCAGTGAGCTGAAATTGTGCCATTGCACTCCAGCCCGGGTGACAGAGCAAGACTCCATCTCAAAAAATATTTATATTTCCATGGAAATTTTTGAACTATTAAAATCCCCCTGGCTTTGTAAACTAAAGTTTCTTATCTGTTTGAAAGGGGTGAGTACAATTCTTCCCCTAAACAAGGATGTATGGAATAAATAACTCTCAAGATTCTTTCCAGCATGAAAATTCTGGTACTCTTCAGAGTTACTTAACATAGCAATGAAGAATGCAGACCTTGGAAAGTATGAAGCAGTTCTTAGCAGTCCTGGACTCCTCCTACCTTTGAAGCTAGAGCTAAATGATCCCCCAGGAATGTTTCCAGGTCATGAAGGAACATCATGGAATTAAGGTCTCAGTGGTAATAAATCCCCTCACCTGATACCTAACATCTTAAAACAGGCTCCCTTACATGACACAAAGACCTTGTGGGGCCAAAGTTAACTCATCTACACACCAGATTATCAATCATGAAGACACCTTATCACCATCCAGTTAAACTCAACTAATCAATTATGTTTTGCCTTATAGCCCGTCTCTGCTACTTGAAAAGGTCTATTTACATAGCAGGGACTTCTCCTTTCCAACAGAATGAATTTTTGTAAGTATTTAGGGCCTATGGCTGCAAATGAGCACTTTTTTCTCTATTCCCAACCACCATTGATTTTATGACACCTTCAATTTTCCCTCAGGTACCCAGCTATCTTCTTTCTACCTTTATTCCTTTTAGTTCTAGCCTTTTCCTCTTTTATTTTCTACCTCCCCTCTTTGCTCTTTGAATCACTGCTTTCTGTTCTTTTACTTGCTCTTTCTCTTTCATGTTTTTGCTTTCTTAATTACACCTTTTTCCCTTTGTGACTTATTTTATTCCCACTTTCTTCTCCTCCTCCCTTGGTTCTTCTCTCATGTCCATCTCCACCATGACAGTGCTACCAGTTTATTGGGGATCAAATCCATAGCTGTGTATGGTAGATCTGACTTCTAAGCAATTCTGTGAGGTCAATTTTGATTTCCCACATGAAGATTATTCATTTTCTGGGTTATCTGTGGTAGTTTTTAAATTTTGGGCCGGATTCCTTCTGCTAATTAGGCCTTTTCCAGGCTATTTCTTCTTACTGACCAGCTGGGGATGCTGAAAGGAGGACACACACATTTGCAATATTCAGTGAACATTAATCCACTAAAAACGAAAACTAAAAGCATGCATGAACTCCAACTTCATATAGAAGTGATACTCTGTTTTATGTCAATGTCACTTATAGATTCAGTTAGAGTGGATAATGAAGAGATTTCTCTCACATTCTTAAATAGCCTTGCAATTTATCAGATAAATTCAACTTTTTTTTTTTTTTTTCCAGCCTGGAAAAAGCATTGCTTTCATGCCTGGACAAACTGCTTCACCTCTAGAAGATTTTTCGAATAAGAGTTTCAAAAGGGAGCAAATTGATATGATTTTTGAAAGTTGGAGGTATAGTCAAGTAAAGAGGAAGCCAGTCTAGAATATACAGCTCTGCAACTACAGTGGGCCTTTTTTATGCCCTGAATCAGTGTAAGGTAATATAAAAGCCAACTCACATAGCATGTGGACTAGCTGTGGAGAATACCTGAGGAAGTTTTAATTACTGTTTAATATTTAATAGACCCTAAATAATTGTCATGAGTAGATGCATAAGACCATGAATGTTTCATTTAAACAGCACTATATATCAGAGGTAATTATAGGAGGATCTAATCTACACATCACTAGATTACAATAATCGCTGAATTTTACCTGTGGTAGTTGGAAATCAACACTCTTTCAGCCTTTAATTTTTTTAAGTGATTCTGTTCATTTTACCAAATTTTAAGCATAAAATATCTTTTATTACCCTTCTCTCTAGGGATGTAAGTTACTTAAAATGTGATGGGGAAAACTGCCAAACAATTATTTAAGCAACAGGCAAGATTCTTTTGTGTGGAGAACACACTTCCATGTATGTCACAGAGTCCAGATAGGACCGCTAGGAAAACATGAGCTAGCAAAGTGGCACTGTCCTGAGAAACCATAAGAAAGTAGAGTCAGAGAAGCCTTATTATTCCTGGAAGAAGTGCTGGATTTGATAAGAAGGCTCTTCACAAAACAAATTTTGTTTTAGTCTAACTCTGGCTGGTAATTGCGCTCATTGATTGGCATCTTTTAACCTTAAAATAATACATCATTTTCTTCACAGTCTAGTCAGATGACCCTATCGGGGCTGTCAGAACTGTCCAGGGGCCTGCATATTTCCCGGGGGACTAGCCTTATCTCCCTCCTACTTATTTCAGATACCAGGATGCATTGCAAACCTTTCTGAAACCCTGGCTCTCAAAACATCACCTACAAGAAACTGCTCTCTGGAGGTTATGCAAGCAGGCTTTGCTTGGATGAGGATGTGTTTTGTCTACTATGCATGTTTAGGTGGATGGAGGTTGGGGACACCATGCTTCACATTTTCAGAGTCTTCATTAGAACTGACCAAGGGCTCAGAAATAGAAAGGTCAGTGGCACACTCAGAAAACCGAGACATGGCTACCTACCTGTGAAATGGCTTCAGCTGGTTCACTATATATGACTGCGTACCAAAAGAATTATGAGTTGTGTTTATGTGTATGATTTTAGTTTCTCTTTGAAACATTTCACGGATGAAGAGGGTATAGTTGATGATATCGCCATTTGTTCTCACTGGAGGGTCCCAATTCACTAAGATCTCCTGAGGATCCCTGGCCTGCAATTTTGGAGGTTCCATCCCTGAGGGTGCTGAGGGGTTGGTTCGATCTTTGGCAAGAGGACTCAAAATGCCCCCTTGGCTGTTATTGGCAGTTACTGTGTAGCCATACTCCACACCTGGGGTGAGAGTAAAATCATGATAGCGTGTTTCCAAGCCTGTATACACAATGGTTCCATCTCTCCTAAGTTCATAACTTCTGATCTGGCCATTTGGGTTTCTTGGAGGTTTCCAGGTGATTTCTATCGATTCTGAGCCTGTGACTTGCAATGTTGGAGAGTCCATGTTCTCTGGCAGGGCCTCCATTGTCCAGGCAGATTTTGACACACTAGCTGTGCAACCTCCATTCGTGCAGGCTACAAGGGAGAAGTTATACTGAGTGTAAGGCTGCAGGTGGGAAACCAGTAGGCACAGGCCCTGGCCAGCAAGGGACTCCTTATTATCATATCTAACTAAATATTTAGTGATCTTTCCATTTTTCACTGTGGGCGGTGACCAACATACATTTACTTGTGTGGCACTGACGGTCCAAAGATCTGGAGGGCTGACTCCTGATGGGGCAGCCTCCAGAGTTGTGATGCTGGTGGGTTTGCTGGTGGAGCAGCCTCCACTCGTGCAGGCTTGGAGTGCATAGCTATAGGTGGAAAAAGGAAGAAGCTCTTCATCAGTGTAATTGAAAGTCATAGCATCAAAGCTAAAAGGATAGAGTGTTTCATTCCTTTGAAGCCTATAGGACTGGATAATACCATTAGACTGTTCTGGTGGGATCCAGGAAATCAGCAGTTTTTGGGGATTCATAGAAACATAGGATATCACAGGTGGAGAGAGACCTTCTGGAGGTGCCTGCAATGTCCTTACCACATTCCAAGAGCTACAGGTATGCCCGGCTGAATTCCAAGTGTAGATTTTATATTCACACTGCGTCCATGGTTGCAAACCAGTGTCATTATACATAAATGTATCCCTTTCAGTGTTATATTCTGTGAAAACAATTTTCTCATCCACCTGGATTGTCTGATTTCCCCAAGCTTTTCCCTCGAAGCATCTGCGAATCACTTCATAGCGAATTATTTTTCCATTTGGGTTAACAGGCTCAGACCAGTTCAGCTCAACACTGGTGGACTTCACAGCGTGGACAGTAGGAGCCAGCTGAGAGTCTGGAGGGGCTTCATCTGTCCACAGAGGCTGGGGCGCCGAGTGTGCACAGCCTGCTCTGGTGCAGGCCTCCAGGGTCAGTGTGTAGAGAGTGAAAGGATCCAGGCGGCGGAAGAGAAACTGACGATTCAAACCAGAGTACTCCAGGAGCCCATCATTGAAGATGTTGTATGTCTACGGAAGGACAGAAGCAAAAGGGATAACCTGCAGCATACAATTTCTTTGTGTAGTTATTTAGTCCCTTTTTAACCTTTACCCCCTTATTCGTTATTTTGATGGCCCTAATTTAGAAGAAGCATTCTGATATTAGTTGGGAAAGTGTGATTTTTTTTTCAGTTAATATAAGGCCCACAGAGAGACAAACAATGTTTTTCTTTGCCTTTTTTTCCCTCAGTTTGGGCAATATGTAAGCATTTATTTCAAAACTAAGGGCTATTGAACCTGATTCTTTGACTTAAATGGTACTCACAAGGTTTCTCCTACTTGCATTTTTTTTTAAAGTAGAGAATAGTGTTCAAATCTCCTGTTTTATAGATATGAACTGCTTCTGATCTCACACTGACTAGAATAAGTAGGGTCTACCTTCCATGGCATTTGCTGGGAAATAGAATTACAATGCTTAATCATTTGTTGTTACAGAGTGTGAGGGCTGAAAGAGAGTGTGTGTGTGTGTGTGTGTTTAGGCACACAGACACCTATATATTATACATAAGTACAAATATCCATACATATATATGCCTGTACATATATACATATATATAGATCTTTATGACTAGGAGATGGAAAAAAACACCCTGTTTTCTCCTGCAGGCCATGGTAGAATTGATTGTTCCTTTGGGGGCAAAGTATTCTTTTGTTCTGGAAAAAAACATCTGAGTGCTTATTATAATGTACAAATGTAGAGCAAGTTTTTGTCCTTGTATTATTCATTTTTTTTGAAGGATGGGAAGTGAGTTAATCTGAATGCAGGTGTTTTTGAACAGTGATTTTCCAACCTTTTCTTGCTCCAACAAGCCTGAGACAGATGACATATTCCTAGCGATGACTCCCTATCATGGTGACTCTCAAGAGGGGACAGAACACATTCTACAACCCTTGGAAGGCACACCCTTGAAACATTCCCAGGAGTGGTTCTTGGGCAAGCTTAATTTAGACTAAATTGTTAATATACTCCATTTGTTTTCTAAGATTGCATAGCCTAGATGTTTGGAAATCTCTTTATGTTGGAATGTTGTATGTTGGTGTGATTTTCTGGTTGGGGACCCAGGGCAAGACCACCCCCATGAGGGAAGGGGACTGCCATAGCTTCTGAAGGGAGCATAGGTTCCATAACCAGCTTGCAGCCTCTGTGACTCCCCAGCACCCCTTGCTGCCCCTGATATTCACCTGGTAAATCTCTAACTAGTGTAAAATTTAGCTTTCCCCCTATACTCAAGTTCTGAATGGGTTTGTAGAAAAACACCCAAATATTTTTACCAGTCTCACGTTAAACTTTTAACCATACATTTTAAATAGGTGATTACCAATTTGTAATCCTATTTTATTCCCTCATGCTTTTGCTCTGTCATTTTCCCAGGTGATTATTTCATATTTCCTCCTTTCCCCTAACTGCCAACACCCTCTTCCTTCCCTCACCGTTGATTGATTGTTGACATAACCACATAGTTCATTGAAAATAGAAGCAGTTAGAGAAGAATGCTTCCATGTTACATATTCTGACCATTGCATCCATGTGAATCTAGACTTACATGATTTGCCTTTCCTCCTTTTGCTGTGAATGAAATCTCTGTCCTTATTAAAGGCCTCCTGAGCACTGTATCCCATCCCTTCCTCCCTTCCCATGACTTCACTACTGCCGTTATTCTCATTATCTCCTACGTCACCAGTTTATCTCCCTCTACTGGTTATTTCCATTCTGTTTAAATGTACTCTAGTATTTTTCAATGATTTTACATAAAACTTCCCCATCCCACAGTCTCCACCTATTGCTCCATTTCTCTGCTTTTCTTTTCATCTAAATGGCTTTAATGAGTTGTCCTAATTTCCTCCCTTACCATTCTCTCCTCAACCAGCCATGCCAATCAGGTTTCCCATTCTACCGCTTACTCTCCTTGTCAAGATCACAGTGACCTCCTCATTCCTATACTCAGGGTGGCTTCTCTGCCCTCATTTTACTTGTGCTCTCAGCAGCATTTTGGCACATTTTCTCTTCTCTTTTTGGACACTCCACTCATGTACTTTTCCTTCTAGCCTAATTCCCTCTTATCAGTCTTTGCTGGCTCTCTTTCCTCCTCTTGACCCCCACATTTATGCCTCAGGCCTTGATCCCAGACTTGCAACAGGTTGAGTTACATTCTCTCCATAGCTGATCTCCTCTGGCACCATGGGTTTAAAGGACATCCACTTGCTAATGGATTCTGAAAATTTATCCCAGCAAATAACTCTCTCAGGAGTTTTAGACTTGTACGTCACACTATCTGCTTGCCCCTTCAAACTTGTTCGTCTTCCAGTCTCCGCTTCCTCATCAATAGCCCAAAGCCTAAACCCAAAAGTCATCCTAAAGCACTCCCTTTCCTTCACGACTCTCATTCAGCTCATTAACACATTTTGTCATCCTATCTTCTGTATTTATCTTCAATTCACCTATAGTGCATGACTTCACAACTGCTACTCTAATTTGAGCCACCTTCAATTCTACCTTGAAATCTTCAATAGTTTTCAAACTCCATTGGTCCTTATATAGTCCATTTTCCACAGGGTAGCCAGAGTGATTTTTAAAAACAAATTTGATCATGCTATTCCTTTGCTTAAAGCATTCAGTAATTGTTCATTGCACTTGGAACAAATTCTAAACTCTTTACCACAGTCTACAAGGTTGGGTACAATCTATCTCCTACCAGTCCCTCCAACCTTTTCTAGTGCCATCTTTCTTTCCCCCAAATACTTCATACACACTAGCTTTCTTCTCTTTCCTTGAATACACCAAGTTCATTCCTGGCTTCAGGCCTTGCATTTGCTGTTCATTTAGTCTGGAACATTTTGCCCCCATATCTTCACATGACTAACTCTGTCTTGTCATTCAGGACTCAGCTCAAATGTCAATTTGATTCAAATGATATTCCATTCTAAAATAGCCTGAGCAGGCCTAATTACATTATTCTATTTAATTTTCTTTATAGCATTCATTGCTCTCTGTAATTCCCTTGCTTATTTATTTACTAGCTTATTGTTTGCTTTTCTGTACCCCCACCATTCATATACTCTGCCACATTTATTCACACACAAACACACACACATGCACGTGCATTCACACACGGTCTGTAACATCAGGGAACTTGACTGTCTGGTTCACTCTTGAATAAGTATATGGCACTTACTAGAAGTATTTCACCAAATATTTGCTTAATATTTGGTGAAAAGTAAATAAAGGTCCAAGGAGTCAATATTCTTATTGTCAATCATGCCAGGAAGAAGCAGATGCTGTCATGGCTCCAAATACCCACAAGGAGAAGTGCTTTGAGGGAAGGAGCTTTCTTTTCTGATGGGTGCCTTGGGGCTGTGATTTGGATTTTAAGGTCATGAATCCTAAGGCTCAAGCCTCTTGCCCCAGGGGGTAGAAGTCTGGCTTCCGTCCACATGTAGGCAGGCTGGTGGGAAGCCAGCTTGTTACTGCTACTTGCAGCAGGCCTTGAAGCCAGGCAGAGAGGCAGCCCACAGAGAGGCCCACAGGATGGACCTGGGCCTGTGAGCTCTAGTTACAGTTCTTAGTTATTGCTGCACGTAATTTCCTGCTGTCATCCCTCTCTTATGGTTTTCAGGGAGGCTTTATTCAAAGTAACAGCTTAGTCTTAACCCTGTGATGTGCAATTAATGTGGGAGTCTTTGCCTCTTGGAGAAGGAGTGGCAAACAAAAGGATAGTGTATCTATAGCAACTGCAGGCTGGGGGGCTCTGCCATCCCAGCCTGCAGAAGGTAGTTTATGAGGGCCTAAGAGATGGACCAGGGCCAGGAGAGACTAGAGGTAAAGGCAGTAGCATGAACTAACAGGTATGTCTGCCACCATCCTTGGGAAGGAACATCAGAGAGGTAGATGAGGGACAGCTTTTGTGTGGCTGAAGGTTCAAATCATCAAAATGCAGGCTCCTCATAAAAATACAGTCTCCCCTGCACTCACGGGCTGGCGGAGCTTGAGATATGTATATGACATTTATAACACTGTTTCTCATGGCTACATACAGAAGTTGGAAAGTTAGCAGACACCTATGGCTTGCTTGGTGAGCTCTGTTTGAAGCATAAATTAGGCAAGTCTTAAGCGAATAACTGGATAGGATAATTCAGGAGGCGGTAAGAACATAGTCATTTAGAGTTCAGTTCCGATGTGAGTTCCTGGCTTCAAATCCTAACTCAATTACTCACAGTGTAGGCTTGGGCCGTTATTTAGCCTACATATGCCTCATGAGGTTTAGTGGTACCCACCTAGTGGGTTGATGTGAGGATTAAATGAGATAATCCATGGAGAGCATTTAGCCCAGTGTTGGGTTCATAGGAAGCATCATACATCTGAGCTAGTTTTCTCTGATCTATGATTAAGTGCCTGGAGGAGCTATCAAGAGGAATTAAACAGGCTGCGAAGGGAGTTTTCCCACAGTGACCTGATGGCATGTCAGGGCTCATCTATTTATCTGGAGAACACCAAACATAATTTCTTACACAGGGTAGACATTACCTTAATCACACCATTGGTTCTCATAGGCTCTGACCACTGTAGTAGCAATGCCCGGCCATTCTCTTTCTGTTCTACTATAAAGTTTCTCAGTCCACTTGGGGAAGATTCTAAGGTTTGAATCAGAGTCCAGGGGCTTAAAATTTCTCCTGCATGGTTTGCAGCCACAACACCAACGAGATATGTTGTGAATGGTTCTAACCCGAACAGGTGGGCTTGATGGCTTGTTCCCTGTAAGAAAGTTAACAAGGTAAGTTGTTTTTTGTTTCTTGAAACTGACAATACTGCTGTAAAGTCATTCTCTGAACCTCATGGCCAAAGCACATAGGCAACAGCAGCACAAACACTATGGCAGAGTTTTGAATTATCATTAAGAAAATGATGTATTTTTTTCTTGTTCTTGTTGACACCTTGAATATATTACCCAATGTTGTATGATTTCAGACACTCAGAAAGAGGATCAGATAGGATCCTTGATTTTTCAGTGCTTGCAACCCAAAGCGTGTGATATATAAACATTAAAAAAAAAAAAAAGAAAAAACCATGATGCTTCAGATCAGTGCTGCATCCAGCTCAAAATGGAAATCAGTGGTACCAAGTTGCATGTCAGAGACTGGGATTATTGCCTGCCAGGTTAATATTAAGGGTTTGGAGAGCTAATCTGAATACCCCTAATTTCCAAATCCCCAACACTATCTGTTTGTACACAAGACTCTCCATCTTCCCAGTCTCCCTCTCTCATTCTCTTGGCATGTATGTATATCTTATGAATTCAATAAAACAAATAAACACAAGAAAACAATAACAAGCCAGTTCAACTATACGTGTACAAACACCCTTAGAGAAGTCTATTATTATTATAGATATAAAAATATTTTCATTTGTTAAAAGCACCATAAGTAAAACTATGAAACCTACCAAAGTAATTGTTAGCTAGGCTTAGATAATTTGGTCTTTGAACAAGGAGGAGGAGGAATATAAGGTGGAGTAGTGAAAGTTATTTCTGAAAGTAGTACTCAAGAACATCAGAAAAAATTATGTGTAAGGAAATCATCCTTAATTTGGGGAAATCCAAATATCATTTTGGATAAAATCTAAAACAAGACAACAAAATAAAACAGAATTGTTTTCCAAACAAAGTGGTTAGACAAAAACAAAACAATGTAGAAATAGGTTTTGGTGCTGTTTTCTGACGTTATTGGCTATACATTTTACCTGTGTTATTTCTTGTTATGTGTTAAACATAGGCAAAGAAAATACAATTTCCCTCACATATCAAAAACTTGTAAAGTCAATTTTCCTATTTCAGTAAGTCCCATTATGATATTACAGCTAACCTCTTGAAATCTTTTAATATTTAAACATTTGCTGAGCAACCAGACTCTGAAACAAATTTTACAGAAATACTAATTTCTTTTTTAAAATATTAAAAGTTAGATCATAAATATTTAAAAAGTTATTTCTCCACAACATTGGATTGGCCTTTTAGATAAATATAGCACAGAACTAGAGTGACCATAATGAATATTAAATCTGAAGATGCTACAAGTCCCGATTACAAACATTCTTTTCTGATAAATGATTCCTTTTCTGTGGAAATAAGGCAAACATAGACAAGATTAATAATGCAAAAAAGAATAATTCTTTGTTCAGAATATTCAGTAATAGATGCCAAAAAAGCATACGCTCCAAAGCAAATAGTAATCACCTCTAACAGATTATATATAAAAAAGGTGGGCTGCTGGGGGACATTTTTTCATAAGCTTTTGTCATAAGAAACATGAAAAGCATGTGGGCTATAAAGCAAAAACATATGTATATTGTCAATAGCTGCACCTGCTCAATTATAGTTTATTTTAGAGCTGAGAATTCCATTCAGCCCCTAGATGGCAATACTATCAAACACTTTTGGTAACATGAGTACTTAATGATTAACAACTGGCATTCAGTCATCCAACACACTCCAGGCAACCATTAAAAAAATAACAAAACTGATTTCTGATTTCATTACATAATCTTTTAATAAACATTTATGGCTCAGATCCTTGAAAATAGAAGTATGCAAAATGCCCTAGCTTCAAAACCTCCACCATCTATATAGAAATATGGCCTGTAGGTTGCAAGTTGAAGTTCATGCATGCCTGGCACGGAAAAAGTTTAGGGGTATACTCCTACAAAGGGTCATTACGACAGTTATTTTGCCTAACCTGGTCTATATGTACCTTATAAAAAAAGAGAGAAATAACCACATGTTGGGATGTAAAAAAGAATTTCTGTATCATGAAATTACACCAAGGACAAGTTCTCATATTACATTATTTATTTTTTATTTTATTTATCATTATTATTATTGTTATTATTTTGGCTCTTTTGCCTAGGCTGGAGTGTAGTGGCATGATCATGGCTCAGTGCAGCCTTGAACTCCTGTGTTCAAATGATTCTCCTGCCTCTGCCTCTGGAGTAGCTGTGACTACAGGCATGTACTACCATGTGGCTAATTAAAATAAATCTTCCCTTCCTTCCCTTCCTTCCCTTCTTCCCTTCCTCCCTTCTTTCCTTCTTCCTTCCTTCCTTCCTTCCTTCCTTCCTTCCTTCCTTCCTCCTTCCTTCCTTCCTTCCTTCCTTCCTTCTTTCCTTCCTTCCTTTTTCTCTCTTTCTTTCTCTCTCTTTCTTTCTCTTTCTTTCTTTCTTTCTTTCTTTCTTTCTTTCTTTCTTTCTTTCTTTCTTTCTCTCTCTCTCTCTCTTTCTTTCTTTCTCTCTCTCTCTCTCTCTTTCTCTCTCTCTCTCTGTCTCCCTCCCTCCCTCCCTATTTTCTTTTCTTTTCTTTTCATAGAGATTGGGTATTACTATGTTGCCCAGGTTGGTCTCCAACTCTCGAGCTCAAGTCAGCCTTTTGCCTTGGCTGCCCAAAAATGCTGGGATTACAGGTGTGAGCCATTGCATCTGGCTAATTCGTTATTCCTGAAGATATATATATATAGTACACACATATATATACACACACACATATATATACACACACACATAACAAATATAGACTACTTAAATAGATCTAAATAATAGACATAGTTTTTGTCAATGTTTAGTAAAAGCTATATTAAAAAATGAAGAAAATATAAAAGTGGCAAGACAATCCTTGCCAATTTATTCTTTGACATTTTAGGAAATAATTTATATTATTCTCTCCTGAATGAATTTCCAACATTGAAGTTCACAATTTAGAATCCTGCTGCAAAATTTGGATGCAGTTCACTTTGTGGATTGGGTTGGCTCTCATTTACGTACTCAGTTGGTTGTTATTGTTCTTAAATTCAGGATATTTGCTTGAGCACTGTGGATCTTAGATGTTTTGGGTTCAGTTCCTTCCTTTGGAGATGTAACATTCTGTCTCACTGACTAGGAAATGTCATCACTAAAGACGATTTTCCTCCCTTTCACTCCTTTGCTCCACCTTTCTTCTGTTCCTTCCTTTCTCTTTCCTCTTATTCACCGTTTCCATCTTCTCTCATTCCTTTTCCTCTATAGAGATTATCTTAATTCAATACTCTTACTTCTTACCCTTCATTGCCATTATTTTGCTCTTTTCTTCCTTTCACTCTTCCTAATGATTTATTTGAGCTACATTTTTTTGTTGTCCCTGATGTCTGGCCTGCCACCTTGCACTTGCTTCCGTTTTGTCTTTGTTCATTCTACGTCCATGTCCATATTGTACGTAATTCTACAAGCGTATCAGCTACTTTTGTTAGGCAGTAGATGAAGAAGATGACGCAACAATTTTACTAGGAATAATCCATTCTTTGCAATCTAATGTCTTCAATAGGATTCAGCCTCTTTTTTTCTTCTTTAACTTTATATGCATGAAGGTCAGAGTTTAGATACAAATCAGTGCCTCATTTTATGAGACATATAGACAAGACTCTCTGGAACACTCTGTCATTTGACGTTCTGCTGGCAATTTGAACTATATTTTAACCTCTCAACTCAGCTCCTGGGGACATATGAAACTGCTTGGAGTCTTCAGCCGTCTGACAATTTTACACCATCTCCTCTGATTATTTTTGACGACTGGAAGTGCCCCAAAGGTAGCCATGGGGTCAATAGGTTTATGTAGGTTGAAAATGATCAAAAATTACCATTGATCTGTAGCTGTCAATAAAAGACTATGAGGGGATATTCCCTGCACAAATGTTTAAACTGCATAAAGCTTCCCAACTTAGTCATCTTTGAGTCTATTGATCTGATGATCCAGCAATTTCCAGAGCTTTCCCTCTGGTCTTTGTGGTGCATTTTCACTAAGCTCCCTTACCGTAGCCCTTAGGAATCTTTTTACCCTGCTACCACTAATGAACTAAAACAATGATGTATAGGCACTGTTGTGTTCATCAACAGAGTATTATGTGTGCATATTATATTTTGGAAAGGGTTAATCTTCCCAGTCACCATCAACTTCATTCTAAGCCAGTGGGATTTCTTCTGCCTTTGTCTTTCATTTATGATTCTCTTTATCCTGGGCTCCTTATCCTGAAATGGATGAGTTTTGGCTTCTGCATCCCAACCAAGTCATGGGGTTCCCTTGTCTCCTTAGTTATCACGAATACCAAGAACCAGAGAATAAGTCACATCAAAAATTCGCCTTTTTGCACAAAGAGAACTTCAGAGGAATCTAGATTTAAGTATATTAACCTTTGTATTCTTAAGGTGAACTGCCCAGATCCTTTATCATAAATTGTATTTTACCTGTCTTAATGATAAGGAATGATTGTACCTGAGACCTAGAGTTTCTGATTTAGATTACAAATAAAATGTGAGAAGCAGTTCAAGCTCCCATTAACTGTTATCTAAAAGTCATGACTTTGGATAGAGTATATCCAGGCAATTGGATGGCTTTTATGTGTTGTAATGCTGACAAATCAACACACAATATTTTTCTAGATTTCTGAAAGCCAGATAATTTGAGGCGTGGATTCTGCAGGACTATTTTTCCTCTCCATTTATAAAGTTAACCTTTAAGTTCCCCCAAAGTTGATTAACATATTTATATCTAATACTATTTTGCAAAATTCAAATCAGTTTCTTTCTCTTTTTTTTTTTTTTTTTTTTTGAGATGAAATTTCACTCTTGTAGCCCAGGCTGGAATGCAAGGAATACAATGGCACAATTTCAGCTCACTGCAACCTCCGCCTCCTGGGTTCAAGCGATTCTCATGCTTCAGTCTCCCGAGTAGCTGGGATGACAGGTGCCTGCCACCATGTCCAGCTAATTTTTGTTTTAGCAGAGGTGGGGTTTCGCCATCTTAGCCAGATTGGTCTTGAACTTTGGATTTCAGTGATCCACCCACCATGGCCTCCCAAAGTCCTGGGGCCTCCCAAAGTCCATGGACTCCCAAAGTCCAGGCATGAGCCACAGCCTCTGGCCATCAAATCAGTCTTGATACAGAAATTACTGTTTTTTTTTTTTTTTTTTGGTTGTTTGTTTGTTTGTTTGTTTACCACGCATTAGGCAAATATCAAACTTGAATACTTATCCATGGTTCACTAGGCATGAGACTTCCAAGTCTGCAAAATATAAACATTGTCAGAATATTTTCATGAATTTCACCTGCACACTTCCTTTGCCAGTGCCATCTTCACCTAAATATATCGAAGGTTGTGAGACAAAAAAGGCATTTATTTTGACAGCATTCACATACATGCAGAGTTGCTCTGGAATCAAAGATCAACTCACAATACAAGAAAGGTAGAACAAAATACCCTTTAGGACCATGGCCTATCGTTTAGTGTTCAGGCCTATTGTTTTGGTGTGTATGTGTAAGGCGGCATCACCAAGTGGGATGACACAGCTGCCAAAATGCTCAGTGCAAACATTTAGCATTGTTTCTCAGCAGCTGGTTTACTTCTTTAAACATTTTTGAGCATCTTTTATGCAAAAGACTCTATAAAATTGCAATGGAAGATACAAGATGGGTAACACAGACTCTTGACTCTGAGAAACTTATAATCTAATAGAGCAAATCAATAATGTATATACATACACACAATTCAGTGTGGCAGTGCTATAATGAGTGCCAGAGAAATACTAAGGAGATACTTGTAATGCAGAAGAAAGGGGGTGAGGACTTGGGGAAGACTTAATTGAGATGTGGCATTTGATCCAGGCCAGGAAAGATGTAGAGTTTGAGTAGATGAAAATAGATGAAGAATTAGAAGAAGGAACAGAAGAAAGTTCTGGAGATACTTGGGTAGCAGTTCAACATAGCAGAAGTGTAACGGTTGCAGGGGAATAGTGGGGATTGTGGCTGGAAAGGGGATTGTGGTAAGACTGAAGAGGGCTGTGAATGTCACCCTAAAGTTTCTGAACTGCATTTGTTAGGAAACAATAAATAACGTTAGGCAAAACATTGAAGAACTAATTACGTGTGAAGAGCTCTACAATGCAATTTGAAGGAATAATGGAAGAACTTTTAAATTTCACCCTATCGTGGTATAGATCATGGTCAGTGACTAATGAAATAATAAATCTGCCAGAAATTAATTAATTAACTCACTTAATTATTATTCAGCCAATAAGTATAGATTGCCATTTGCACAAGGTAATAGGAAAGCATTTTCTTAGAAAAAAGATTTAAAATTTTCTTTGTGGAATGTTAGCTCTATTTCAAAATTTGTAATTATCCTTTAAACACAAGGATTTTTCTTTTGATTTCAATTGAGGCAGGGAGCATAACAAATGAACGGCATTAAAACCAATTTTCCTGTTTTCTGTCCTGACCCACTATCAGAACCATGTGTTCCTAAAGTGTGTTTTCTCCTGATACTGGGGACACGTTTGAGTGGAACCCTCTATACCCTTGTCCCAGCCCCTTGTACACGTCAAACAGTGATGAGGCAGCTGGAAATGTTAAAGATACTATTGACAACTGGGTAACAATGAGGCCAACTCAAATGTACTCATAAGTGTTAAAGCATTCCTAGCTCTGGGTTCTGGCTAATGCTGTCGCCTAATGGATTAGGCAGGGGCCAATTGTTATAACAATTGTAAATTTCAAACTTAAAATGTTCAGCTTGGAGGATTCATGTGTTAACACTGGGATCACTTTAATGCTTTTACTCCAATGACTCTCTACACTCAGAAAAGAAGAATGATATGTGAAAAGGGAGAAGGGTTTTTTTTCTCTCTCTCTCTCTTTAGAATACATCATTCATTTTGTAACAGAGGGGTCAATTCAAAAAGAAGACTCAATTCACAGGCATTTTCTTTATAGATAAATTGGCTGTATCAATTTAAACTATAAAGCAAAAACTAGAGTTATTGCAAAATGAACAATGATGCCTCAGTTACCATAAAAACATTGGGGAGAAAATGGTTTTAAAATGCTTCATTTTTCAAAGGAGAAGAGGAACAAAAATTAAATTTGTGATAATTAAATTTTAAAGTGGCAAATCAGTCACACTAAATATTAAAAAGCAGTACTTCTGATCTATCAAAATTAAAAATGTGCATACACTGTGACCCAGTAATTTCACTCTGATAAGCTATTCTATGGAAATAGTAGCAAAACTGTACTAAAACTCATATAAAATTTTTCATTTGGGCCATAGCTTTGTATTTATTTAAGTCTTGATTAAACACACATGTATTGAGAACTTCTTATACACTAGGCATGCTCCTAATCTCTGAGGATACAATAGAAAGCAAAGGAGGCAAGGTCATTACCTTCCTGAGTTTTACATTATAAAGGAGGACAAATGGGCAATACATAAACAGAAAGAGAGAGAGATATCAAGAGAGAGAGAGAGATTGGAAATTGTGGTAAATTATGAAGGGAATAGGTAGAGTGGTGCACTAATTAGTGTCTGGGATTAGGTGGTGGGGAAGAGTGAATGAAATTCTTGATTTAACAAGGGCGGGTAAGAAAGGTCCTCGAGGAAGTTACATTTAGGCAAGAGAGCAGGAAAACATCAGCTGTGTGAAGAATCAGGGGAGAAATTTTTGGGCAAGAGCAAGAGCAGAAGAGAGACTCTAAGATGGGAAAAGACTTGGTGTTTTTGTTGACAGAAAGGAGCTAGTGTGACCAAGCCGGGTGGGGGAGAGGAGAAAGGCCCGAGAGAAGGTCAAAGAGATGAACAGGAGCTAGATGGTATAAATCCTGGAGGCCAAGGTAAAGAGTTCAAGTCTGATTCCCATTTCAGTGGAAAACTATCGAAGGCCCATAAGCAACGGTGTGACACAATTTAGGTTTTAAATAAATCATTCTAACTGATGTGTGAAGAATATATGGAGGCCATTGCATTTGTCTACTTGGGCTGCTATAGCAAAGAACCATGGACTGAGTTACCTTAAACACAGAAGTTCGTTTTCTTGCAATTCTTGAGGTTAGAAGTCTAAGATCAAAGTGCCTTCATGGTTGGCTTCTGGTGAGGCCTCTCTTCTAGATTATAGACAGCTGTCTTCTGGATGTGTTCCCGTGTTATGTTTGTGTGCATGCAGAGAGATATCTCTGATGTTTGTTCTTCTTATAAGAACATTGATCCTATAGGATGAAGGCCCCACCTTTATGACCTCACTTAAGCTTAATTACTTTCCTAAAGGCCCTATCTCCAAATACAGTCACCCTGGGGGTTAGGGCTCCAATGTATGCATTTTGGGAGGAACATGATCCAGTTCAAGGGTCAAGAGAGGGAGGGGAGACATTCAAAGGCTTTTGCTGAAGGCCAGGAAGGGGTAATAGTAGCTTGGACTATGGTGGTAATGGTAGACATAGAATTAAGGTGATGGATTTGTATTTTGAAAGTAGAACCAATAGAATTATGATGGATTGAATGTAGAAGGCAAGGGAAAGAGAGGAATGAAGGACGACTCTTGGGTTTTTTTTCTTGAGAGAAAGGGTAGGTGATGGTACCATTTAATGAGATGTAGAAGTCTGAGCACTAACAGATTTGGAGAGGAAAGGAAAAACTTTGGCCTTGTTAAGTTCAAGATATCAATGAGACAGACCAATGAATCTAGAGTTTTGGGAAGAGACTGAATTAGGAATACACATTTGAGGGTCCTTGGACATGTCTCCCAAAATCCAGTCTTATATCCAATTGCCTTATTAACCTCTTCATTTGGATGTCTAATACATCTCAAACTTAACAAGTCTCCATATGATCTCTTGATTTTCCCTTTTTTGAAGTCTGTATTATGTCAAATTGGTTAAGGTGAAAATCCGTATCTCAGAATTCCTTCTGTGGGAGACATGCCCTAAGGCGACCCCTGCAATGAATCATGCCCTTGGGTGATTCTCCCTCCCACTGAGTGCAGTCAAGGTCTATGCCTTGTTGCTAACTAATAGAAAATGGCAAAGCTCTGGGATGTCACTGCCATAAATATGGCAGACACCATCTAAGCAGACTGAAAGTGAAATCCTCCAGCTGGTCTTTAAGAAGTAAGCTGCCATGTTATGAGAGGACCTGTGAAGGACCCCTGTGAAGGGGAACTGGGTGGTCTCTAGGACATGAGGGCCAACAGCCAACAGGAAGACAGGGCCTCCCTCTCATTCCCACACAAGGGAAATGAACTCTGCTAACAACTTGAATGTGCTTGGAAGTAAATGTTTCTCCATTCAGACCTCCAGATGAGAACACAGCCCAACAGACACCCTAACTGTAGCCTCATGAGACCTTGAACAAAAGGCCTGGACTCTTGACGAAGGGGAACTGTGAGATAATAAGTAGAAATTGTTTTTAAGCTACTAAGTTTGTAGTACTTTGTTATATATAGCAGTAAATAATATATCTTCTCTATCTGGTTCTAGATTAAAAATAAATTTATGTACAATTTGGAGAATGAAAGTAAATCAGTGGCCATTACTCTTCGAACTTGGTTTAAGTTAGATGTGAAGATGAATAGATGCAGAGGTGCAAGTGGGTTCCAGATTGCCCTCATTCTCCTCTGCTCCAATCTGACTCTTCTTTCCAGCTGCTGACTCTTTAACCAACAGTGGCCCAGGTCTACCACCTGACACTTGGTGCTGGCCCCACAGAGATGGTAGCTACACAGAGGAGTTGCTTTCCATAGACCTCTCCATAGGCATCTGTGGCAGCAACACTAAGGTGGCTAGTCATCCTTGGCTTCTTGAATGGGTAGGGTGGCAACTCCCTTACCCATCTTCTTACTCTCCTCCCCAAATCTTCACTTTCCCAGCTATTGCCACAACTGCATAAGGTCTAATTCCTAGATAAATCACTCATCTTTAGCTGGGTGTGGTGATGCAAAACTTCAGTCCCAGCTATTTGGAAGGCTAAGGTGGAAGAATTGCTTGAGCCCAGAAGCTTCAGTGTAGCCTGGGCAACATAAGAAGACCCTGTCTCTAATAAACAATAATAACAAACTTTCTATCTCAAAACCCATAATGTTCAGTCTCCCTGATTGAAAGCAAATTCTGATGTACCCAGCAAAGCTGCTTCCCCTGTATTCTTCTGAATATGTTAATATTCAATATTAACGTATTCTTTTGACAAGTTTGGCTGTTAAGGGGAACAGGAACAGGAGATGGAAGCTGGAGAGGCCCATGGAGTCACACGAAGTTGATGACAACTTCATTCTTCCAGTTGTTTAGGCCAGAAACTTTGGATTCATTTTCTCTTTTTTTCACATCTACTCTACACATTAGGAAATAGGACTGGATTTATTTAACTTCAGGATACATCCAGAATCCTACCAGTTCACACCACGTCTACTACTATCACTCTGATGCAAGCCATTCTTTCCCACTCTCAGCACTGCAATAGCCTCAGTTAGCCTTTTTTATTTTCTGTCACTGAGGCTGGAGTGCAGTGGTACAATCTTGGCTCACTGCAACCTCCACCTCCCAGGTTCAAGCTATTCTTCTGCCTCAGCATCCTGAGTAGCTGGGACTACAGGCATGCACCAACAGGCCAGGTTAATTTATGTATTTTTGATAGAGATGGGGTTTCATCATATTGGCCGGGCTGGTCTCAAACTCCTGACCTTGTGATCCACCCGCCTTGGACTCCCAAAGTGTTGGGATTACAGGTGTGAGCCACCGCGTCCAGCCAGTTAACCTATTTTAAACCTTAAATCCTCACTGTCCACACAGAAGAGTGCATTTTGGGCATAAGTCAGATCATGTCACTCCTCTGCTCAAAACCCTGTTCTAGTTCCTCAAGTTATTCATAATCAAAGCCTGTTGTTCTTTCTGCCCACCCTTCTACTTCCTTTCTGACATCATCTCCTATCATTTTCCCCTGGGAAAACTGCACTGCAGTCACACTAGTCTTGTTGAAATTTTTAAAACATACTAAACAAACTCGTGCCTTGAGACCTCAGTACTGGCTGTTTTCTCTGCCTGCAACCCACTTTATGCATAGGTTTGCACAAGTGACTTCAGCTCATCTTCTCAATGAGTCACTCTTATTTAAAACTGCCACTGACCCACTCTCTTCCCTGTCTCTTCCCAATTTTGATTCATTTTATCCTGATTTATTTTCTTATTTTCTAAAGCACTCATCACCTTCTAACATACCATATACCACATATTTTTATGATTATTGCTTATTGTCTGTCTCTCCTCACTAGAATATAAACTCCACAGAGTCAAAGACCTGCATCTATTTCATTCTTTCTAAACCCCAAATGCCTCTAATTGTGGCTGGACTAGAGTGAGTGTTCAAAAGTGTTTGTATTACCAGTGAATATGGACAGTATTTAAACTGAAGGGCTGGGGCAAAGAAGTGAATGTAGAGTGAAGTCTAAGAAGTAGATTTGAATGAGTCTAGGAATAGTCTAAGGAGAGAGTGTAGGTCAAGTAGAAGAGAGGGCTCAGGACCAAACTCAGTGGCAGATGCAGGATGAGGCTGACTGGGACAGCAGCAGAGAGGAAATCAGTAATAGAAGCTGAGACCAGAACAATAAAGGGAAGAAAACCAATACAGTGTGATCTCCTTGAAACTGAGAGAAGAGGGTATTTTTTTAAAGGACGTGTGGTAAGCAGTGTGAAATGATGCTGAAATGTTCAGGAAGCTGTGCACAGGAAGAGCTCTTGATTTGGTGGCAAGTGGTCTTGATATGAGCCTTTTAATGGAGTGATAAGGACAGAAACCTGGTTGGAGCGGGTGGAAGGGAGAACAGATGTGTAGAGGTAGAAACAGGGAATGTTAACGTATTCTTTTGAGAAGTTTGGCTGTAAAGGGGAACAGGAACAGGAGATGGTAGTTGGAGGGGCCCATGGAGTCACATTTTTAAAAACCAGGAGATACTAGGAGTGTATTTTTATATTGATGGCAATTTTTTCAATAATGAGGTAGAGATTTATGACTCAGGAGAGAAAGATATAATATATATATATATATTTAAAATTAGAACTTTCTTCTCACTTTGCGTGTGGAAACCAAGTTAACCAAAAATCTGTATGTAGGAAACTGATATGGGTGTGCTCAGGCCTCAGCCAATTAACTGTGAGTTAGCTACAGCATCCTTAGCAAAGCAGTATTTTATACCCACAGCAACAACCATTGCATGCTTAGCTCTTTGCATAGATAAATTTGCAACAACAATACTTCATAAAAAATGAAGTGATATGTAAACTACCAGGCTATATCTATGAGGAGCAGGGGAATTCTTTAAAAAGCATTTGTTAAGGTTTTAACTAAATTATTACTTTTGATAAACTGGATCTTCTAAGTGAAGGGTGCAGCAGCAATGAAAAGTTCCCCATCTCCTCCCCATGCCCCAGGTATTTAGTTCTCCTCCCTTGTGGTAACGAAAGCTATTCATTTACCATTTTCTTTTCATTTTTAAATTTTTTTGAGACAGAGTCTCACTCTGTTGGCCAGGCTGGAGTATTGTGGCATGATCTTGGCTCACTGCAACCTCTGTCTCCAATACTCAAACAATCCTCCCACCTCAGCATCCTGAGCCACCACAGGTGTGTGCCACTGTGCCCAGCTAATTTTTGTGTGTGTATATATATATATATACAAAATTTATATATATATATATATATTTATTTATTTTTATTTTTTTGGTAGAGACAAGGCCTCACTATGTTGCCCAGGTTGGTCTTGAATTCCTGAGCTGAAGCAATCCCCCTGCCTCAGCCTCCCAAATTGTTGGGATTACAGGCGTGAGCCACTGCATCCGACCAGTTTACCATTTTCTTGTCTATCCTTCCTAAGGTAGATTATTTGTGAGCAAAGTTTTTGCTCCTACTATGTCAGACTTGGTGTATTCCATTTCATCTTCACATGAAGCTAGGAGATTTGTATTATTATACACAAGGAAATTGAGGCTTAGATAAGTTATATGTTTTATCCAGAGTCATTCTACTGACAAGAGACAGGGTTATGATTTTTACTTCTGTGCTATATGGAGCTAAAATGTACTTGTCAAATGTATTAATGGTTCCAGTGTTTTGATTTCAAGACCCCTGTTTCTTAAAAACAACTGAAGATCCCAAAGAGCTTTTGTTTCTGATATTTATATCTATCAATAGTCACCATATTGAAAACCAAAGTAGAGAAGATTTTAAAGGAAAAGAATACTGAGACATGTATACGACTAGCCAGCAGAGTGACAACATCCTCACACATCATGGAGCTTCTGGAAAACTCCATTGCACCCTCATGAAGGGGATGAAGGTAAAAAAGACATGTAAGGTCTTGCTGTTAGTATGAACATAGTTTTTCCCTGGTAGAGTCCCTGAGAGAGTGTCTGGGACCCTAGGAGATTAATGGCCTACATGTTGAGTACTGCTTAAGTATACTATATCCCACTTTAATTGGCAGCTCCAAATAAAGATGAATCAGATTTGTTTGAACTTTTATTCAGTAAAGAAAGGACTGCTATGCTTGTAACTATTGATAAACACAGACAAAATACTTGAGAATATTAACTATAAAATATTCTCATATAAATAAGGCCTATTAGAAAGACACTTAGGGTTAAACAGTCTAAAAATTGTCACTGGTACTCTACTCCAACCGCTTGATTTTGTTATTGAGTCTAAAGTCCACAGGGCCCAAATGACCTGTACAAGATAAAACAATCCATCAATACCAGAATTGCAAATGAATTACAAATTCCCAACTCATGTCTACACACTCTTTTTAATTTAAATTAAAATTATTTGTTTAAAACAAGGCATTCAACATTTCTGACCAGGTGCAGCGGCTCACACCTGTAATCCCAGCACTTTGGCAGGCCAAGGCGGGCAGATCACGAGGTCAGGAGATAGACACCATCCTGGCTACAGTGAAACCCTGTCTCTACAAAAAATTAGCCGGGCGTGGTGGCGGGCGTCTGTAATCCCAGCTACTCAGGAGGCTGAGGCAGGAGAATGGTGTGAACCTGGGAAGCTGAGCTTGCAGTGAGCCGAGATCGCGGCACTGCACTCCAGCCTGGGCGACAGAGCGAGACTCCGTCTCAAAACAAACAAACAAACAAACAAAAAACCCACAAGGCATTCACAATTTCTTTGTCATAAGCATGGCTACTCAAGAGAGAAAAATGGGTTTGAATTTAATCACAGGTCCACCTTTATTACTTGATAGATCTTATACTCTATTATATCTGTCTGTTCACTTGTTTGTCCCCTTACCACTTCCTTAATAACATCACATTGAGAGTTAGGATTTCATTGTATGGATTTGGAAAGCGAGTAGGCAACTGCATTCAGTGCAGAGCAATGACCATATAGGATTTAGCCCTTAGAGAAGTTGATTTACATTTAATCATCTCAATAGACAAAATTCAACACTCATATAGCAAAATCATACTTAATGATAAAACTTTAGCAGTCTTCTTGTTAATACAACAAGACAGATGCATTCTATTTATTATTGTACTGGTAATCCTAGGCAATGTGAGATAAGGAAATAAAAAGAGTTATGCGGCAGAGATAATTATAATTTACCAAATATTCACTTATTTTATTTTTTTCACAGTCGCTAGTTTCCCTAACCCTAAATAGAGAGGTTATGAGACATTCTTATCAATAGGATGAGGGAAGAAGGAATGTCAGCTATTTTCAGGCCTAGACCTTAAAAGCTTCTTGCAGAACTCCACAGCATGCTCTTCCCCTATCATGATCTGACACTGATACAAGGTGGAGAAAGGCAGCCAAATCCACCTTTGGGTTTCCCACTTTTATTGCATTAGGCAGTGAGATTTGGAATTTTATTTGTTACCAGAGCCTAGCCTAGCCTAGCCTAGCCTAACCTAGCCTAGCCTAGCCTAGCCTAGCCTAGCCTAGCCTAGCCTAGCCTAGCCTATCCTATCCCATCCTATCCTAACACAAGGTACCTGGGTTTTGAAGCATGAGATTTATGGTTATTAACTACCTAAAATGTCCACAGAATCTAAAAATAAACCATTGTAGAGTTCAGCAATTTTAGGATCATACAAAAATCAATTGTATTTCCCAATAAAAAATATAACAACCAGATTCTAAAATTTACAACCTACAGTTAAAGTAAAGGTGGGAATTGGCAGTAATCAATATTCTAGTCAAGGAAATTTAGTTACAGGGAAGAGAAACTCATTTTGACTAGTTTTATAAGGAAGAGAAAAGGAAAGCATAGAACCCAAGTTTGTACAGAAGATACAGCTGACCTCTGAGCAATGCAAGGGTTAGAGGAACCAATGCCCTACACAGTCAAACATCTACATCTCACATGACTTTCTTTTTTTTTTTTTAGACAGAGTCTCACTCTATTGCCCAGGCTGGAGTGCAGTGGAATGATCTCAGCCACTGCAACCTCTGCTTCCTGGGTTCAAGGAATTCTCCTGCCTCAGCCTCCTAGTAGCTGGAATTACAGGCATGTGCCATCAAGCCCAGCTAATTTTTGTATTGTTTTTAGAGACAGGGTTTCACCATGTTGGCCAAGCTGGTCTTGAACTTCTGACCACAGGTGATCCACCTGTCTCAGTCTCCCAAAGTGCTGGGATTACAGACATGACCCACTGTGCCTGGCCTACACATAACTTTTGACTCCCCTAGAACTTAACTACTAACAGGATACTAATAATAGTAGCCTTACCAACAACATAAGCTGTCGACAAACACATATTTTGTTTGTTATATGCATTATATACTGCATTCTTACAATAAAGCAAGCTAGAGAAAAAGTTATTAAGAAAATCGTAAGGAAGAGAAAGTCATAAAGATCTTCATCCTTGCCATTTTCTTGTTGAATAGGCCAAGGAGGAGAAGGAAGAGGAGGAATTGGTCTTGCTGTCTCAGGAGTGGCAGAGGCAGAAGAAAAGCTATAGGTAAGTGGACCTGTTCAAACCTGTGTTGTTCAAGGGTCAACTTTACAGCTTTGGGTTTTGAACCTGGAAAACTGTCAGAACTTAGAGTTTCTCTGTCACTCAGGGGCTGTATGGCACTTCTCTCTCTTTTCCCTTTCTCTTTTCTTTCTTTCCCTTGTGCCCAGCAGGCTACCAATTCTCAGTCTGAACAACCTTACAGCCTTATTAGTCATAACCATCCAACTACTGTGTCTCTGTGTCTTCAGAAAGACAGTATCTGGTTGGTTGTTGGCTATGCAATGGGTTTTCCGGCCTTGGGTCAGCTGTTGCTGAGGAGTTAGCTGATACAGACTTGTGTCCCTGCTCTCCTTTTTCAGCTTAAATTACAAATGGAGGCATGGTGGCTCACGCCTCTAATTCCAGCACTGTGGGAGGCCAAGGTGGGAGGATCACTTGAGCCCAGGTCAAGGTTACAGTGAGCTATGATGGAGTCACTGCACTCCAGCCTAGGTGACATAGTGAGACCTGTCTCTAAACAAATAAAATAAAATAAAAGGTAGCAGATCTCAGTGAGAGGATGCTGTAGTCATATTAAAACACTTCCATTACACTTTCTGTTTTTTTGTTTTGTTTTGTTTTGTTTTTTGAGACAGGGTCTTACTTTGACACTCAGGCTGTGGTGCAGTGGTGTGATCTCTGTTCACTGCAGCCTTGACCTCCTGGTCTCAAGTGATTCTCCCACCTCAGTTCCACAAGTAGCTGGGACTACAGGCATGTGCCACCAGGCCCAACTAATTTTTCTTCTGTATTTTTTTGTAGAGACAGAGTTTTACCATGTTGCCCAGGTTGGTCTTGAACACCTAAGCCCAAGTAATCTGTCTGCCTCAGCCTCCCACAGTGCTAGGATTACAGGCATGAGCCACCTCGCCTGGCCTGCCCCAATTTTTGATATTAGACGATAACATGACCAAAGATTACTCTCTATGGTTGTCGCTGGAAAGACTCCTCCTCTTGGCAAAGGCTGGTTAAGGATCTGAGTACCACCCTGTCACTTGGTTTTGAGATATTCCTAAAGCTTTACTTCAAAAGAAGCCTGCAAAATCAGGTAATTTATTGTTGTGTTTGTCAGTTAACGTTCCAATCTTTTGGGCTTCTGTGTTTTCTGTAATCCTACTTCTGTTTTTATTTTTATTTTTTTTTGAGATGCAGTTTCGCTCTTGTTGCCCTGGCTGAAGTGCAATGGCATGATCTCGGCTCACCGCAATCTCCGCTTCCTGGGTTCAAGCGATTCTCCTGCCTCAGTCTTCCAAGCATCTGGGATTACAGGCATGCGCCACCACGCCCAGCTAATTTTGTATTTTTAAGTTCTGGGATACATGTGCAGAACATGCAGGTTTCTTACATAGGTATACATGTGCCATGCTAGTTTGCTGCACCCATCAACCCGTCATCTACATTAGGTATTTCTCCTAATGTTATCCCTCCTCAACCCCTGACAGGCTCCGGTGTGTGATGTTCCCCTCCCTGTGCCCATATGTTCTCATTGTTCAACTCCCACTTATGAGTGAGAACATGTGGTGTTTGGTTTTCTGCCCCTGTGTTAGTTTGCTGAGAATGATGGTTTCCAGCTTCATCCATGTCCCAGCAAAGGACATGAACTCATTCTTTTTTTAGGGCTGCATAGTATTCCGTGTTGTATATGTACCACATTTTCTTTATCCAGTCTATCATTGAGGGGCATTTGGGTTGGTTCCAAGTCTTTGCCATTGTGAATAGTGACACAATAAACTTGTGTGCATGTGTCCTTATACTAGAATGATTTATAATCCTTTGGGTATATATCTAGTAATGGGATTGCTGGGTCAAATGGTATTTCTGGGTCTAGATCCTTGAGGAATTGACACACTGTCTTCCACAATGGTTAAACTAATTTATACTCCCACCAACAGTGTAAAAGTGTTCCTATTTCTCCACATCCTCTCCAGCATCTGTTGTTTCCTGACTTTTTAATGATCGCCATTCCAACTGGTGTGAGATGGTATCTCATTGTGATTTTGATTTGCATTTCTCTAATGACCAGTGATGATGAGCTTTTTTACATATGTTTGTTGACCGCATAAATGTCTTCTTTTGAAAAGTGTCTGTTCATATCCTTTGCCTGCTTTTTGATGAGGTTGTTTGTTTTTTTCTTGTAAATTTGTTTAAGTTCCTTATAGATTCTGGATATTAGCCCTTTGGCAGATAGATAAATTACAAAAATTTTCTCCCATTCTGTAGGTTGCCTGTTCACTCTGATGATAGTTTCTTTTGCTGTGCAGAAGCTCTTTAGTTTAATTAGATCCCATTTGTCAATTTTAGCTCTTGTTGCCATTGCTTTTGGTGTTTTAGTCATGAAGTCTTTGCCCATGTCTATGTCCTGAATGGTACTGCCTAGGTTTTCTTCTAGGGTTTTTATGGTTTTAGGTCTTACGTTTAAATCTTTAATCCATCTTGAGTTAATTTTTGTATAAGATCTAAGAAAGGGGTCCAGTTTCAGTTTTCTGCATATGGGTAGCCAGTTTTCCCAATACCATTTATTAAATAGGGAATCCTTTCCCTATTGCTTATTTTTGTCAGATTTGTCAAAGATCAGATGGTTGTAGATGTGTGTTGTTATTTCTGAGGGCTCTGTTCTGTTCCATTGGTCTATATATCTGTTTTGGTACCAGTACCATGCTGTTTTGGTTATTGTAGCCGTGTAGTAGAGTTTGAAGTTAGGTAGCATGATGCCTCCAGCTTTGTTCTTTTTGCTTAGGATTGTCTTGGCTATACAGGCTCTTTTTTGGTTCCATATGAAATTTAAAGTAGTTTTTACTAATTCTGTGAAGTCAATGATAGCTTGATGGGGTAGCATTGACTCTATAAATTACTTTGGGTAGTATGGCAATTTTCAGGATATTGATTCTTCCTATTCATGAGCATGGAATATTTTTCCATTTGTTTGTGTCCTCTATTACTCCCTTGAACAGTGGTTTGTAGTTCTCCTTGGGGAGGCCCTTTACAACCCTTGTAGGTTGTATTCCTAGGTATTTTATTTTCTTTGTAGCAATTGTGAATGGAAGTTCACTCATGATTTGGCTCTCTGCTTGTCTATTATTGATGTATAGGAATGCTTGTGATTTTTGCACACTGATTTTGTATCCTGAGAATTTGCTTATTGGCTTAAGGAGTTTTTGGGCTGAGATGATGGAGTTTTCTAAATATACAATCATGTCATCTGCAAACAGAGATAATTTGACTTTCTCTCTTCCTATTTGAATACCCTTTATTTCTTTCTCTTGCCTGATTGCCCTGGCCAGAACTTCCAATGCCATGTTGAATAGGAATGGTGAGAGAGGGCATCCTTGTCTTGTGCTGGTTTTCCAAGGGAATGCTTCCAGCTTTGCCCATTCAATATGATACTGGATGTGGGTTTGTCATAAATAGCTCTTATTATTTTGAGATACATTCCATCAACACCTAGTTTATTGAGTGGTTTCATCATGAAGGGGTGCTGAATTTTATTGAAGGCTTTTTCTGCATCTATTGAGATAAAAATGTGGTTTTTGTCATTGTTTCTGTTTTTGTGATAGATTATGTTTACTGATTTAGGTATATTGAAACAGCCTTGCATCCCAGGGATGAAGCTTACCTGATAGTGGCGGATAAGCTTTTTAATGTGCTACTGGATTTGGTTTGCCATTATCTTATTGAGAATATCTGTATTGATGTTCATCATGGATATTGCCCTGAACTTTTCTTTTTTTGTTGTGTCTCTGCCAGGTTTTGGTGTCAGGATGATGCTGGCCTCATAAAATGAATTAGGGAGGAATTCTTCTTTTTCTATTCTTTGGAACAGTTTTAGAAGAAATGGTACCAGCTCCTCTTTGTACCTCTGGTAGCATTCAGCTGTGAATCCATCTGGTCCTGGGCTTTTTTTGATTGTTAGTCTATTAATTACTGCCTCAATTTCAGAACTTGTTATTGGTCTATTCAGAGATTCAGCTTCTTCCTGGTTTAGTCTTGGGAGGGTGTATGTGTCCAGTAATTTATCCATTTCTTCTAGATTTTCTAGTTTATGTAAAGGTGTTCATACTATTCTCTGATGGTAGTTTGTATTTCTGTGGGATCAGTGGTGGTATCCCCTTTATCATTTTTCATTGTGTCTATTTGATTCTTTTCTCTTTTCTTCTTTATTTGTCTGGCTAGTGGTATATTTATTTTGTTAATCTTTTCAAAAATCCAGCTCCTGGATTTACTGATTTTTTTGAAGGGTTTTTCATGTCTCTGTCTCCTTCAGTTCTGCTCTGATCTTAGTTATTTCTTGTCTTCTGCTAGCTTTTGAACTTGTTTGCTCTTGCTTCTCTAGTCTTTTAATTGTGATGTTAGGGTGTTGGTTTTAGATCTTTTCTGTTTTCTCATGTGGGCATTTATTGCTATAAATTTCCCTCTAAACACTGCTTTAGCTGTGTCTCAGAGATTTTGGTATGTTGTCTATTTGTTCTCATTGGTTTCAATGAACGTATTTATTTTTGCTTTAATTTCATTCTACACCCAGTAGTCATTCAGGAGCAGGTTTTTCAGTTTCCATGTAGTTATGTGGTTTTGAGTGAGTTTCTTAATCCTGAGCTTGATTGCACTGTGTTCTGAGAGACTGTTATGATATCCATTCTTTTGCATTTGCTGAGGAGTATTTTACCTCCAATTATCTGGTCAGTTTTAGAATAAGTGTGATGTGGTGCTGAGAAGAATGTATATTCTGTTGATTTGGAGTGGAGAATTCTGTAGACATCTATTAGGTCTGCTTGGTCCAGAGCTGAGTTCAAGTCCTGAATATCCTTGTTAATTTTCTGTCTCGTTGATCTTTCTAATATTAAAGTCTCCCACTATTATTCTGTGGGAGTTTAAGTCTCTTCATAGGTCTCTAAGAACTTGCTTTATGAATCTGGGTGCTCCAGTATTGGGTGCATATAGATTTAGGATAGTTAGCTCTTCTTGCTCCATTGATCCCTTTATCATTATGTAATTCCCTTCTACGTGTTTTTTGATCTTTGTGGGTTTAAAGTCTGTTTTATCAAAGACTAGGATTGCAACCCCTGCTTTTTTTGCTTCCCATTTGCTTGGTAAATATTCCTCCATCCTTTTATTTTGAGCCTATCTGTGTCTTTGCATGTGAGGCTGGTCTCCTGAATACAGCACACTGATGCATCTCGTCTCTTTATCCAATTTGCCAGTCTGTGTCTTTTATTGGGGCATTTAGACCATTTACATTTAAGGTTAATATTGTTATGTGTGAATTTGATTCTGTCATTATGATGCTAGCTGGTTATTTTACCCATTAGTTGATACAGTTTCTTCATGGTGTTGATGGTCTTTACATTTTGGTATGCTTCTGCAGTGACTGGTACCAGTTTTTCCTTTCCATACTTAGTGCTTCCTTCAGGAGCTCTTGTAAGGCAGGCCTGGTGGTGACAAAATCCCTCAGTATTTGCTTATCTGTAAAATATTTTATTTCTCCTTCACTTATGAAACTTAGTTTGGCTGGATATGAAATTCTGGGTTGAAAATTCTTTGCTTTAAGAATGTTGAATATTGGCCCCCACTCTCTTATGATTTGTAAGGTTTCTGCTGTCATATTCACTGTTAGTCTGATGGGTTTCCCTTTGTCTCTGCCTGCCCTTAACACTTTTTCCTTCGTTTCAACTTTGGTGAATCTGATGATTATGTGTCTTGGGGTTGCTTTTTTCAAGGAGTATCTTTGTGGTGTTTTCTGTATTTCCTGAATTTGAATGTTGGCCTGTCTTGCTAGATTGAGGAAGTTCTCCTGGATAATATCCTGAAGAGTGTTTTCCAACTCGGTTCCATTCTCCCTGTCATTTTCAGGTACACCAGTTAAGTGCAGGTTTGATCTTTTCACATAGCCCCGTATTTCTTGGGACCTTTGTTCATTCATTTTGATTCCTTTTTCTCTAATCTTGTCTTCTCACACTATTTCATTAAGTTGATCTTCAATCTCTGATATCCTTTCTTCTGCTTGATTGATTTGGCTATTGATACTTGTGTATGCTTGATGAAGTTCTCGTGCTGTGGTTTTCAGTTCCATCATCATTTATGTTCTTCTCTAAACTGGTTATTCTAGTTAGCAGTTCCTATAACCTTTTATCAAGGTTCTTAGCTTCTTTGCATTAGGTTAGAACATGTTCCTTTTGCTTGGAGGGGTTTGTTATTACCCACCTTCTGAAGGCTACTTCTGTCAATTTGTCAAACTCATTCTTTGTCCAGTTTTGTTCCCTTGTGGGCGAGGAGTTGTGAGCCTTTGGAGCAGAAGCATTCTGGCTTTTGGAATTTCAGCCTTTTTTGCGCTGGTTTACCCTCATCTTCATGGATTTCTCTACCTTTGGTCTTTGATGCTGGTGACCTTCAGATGGAGTTGTTTCATGGTCTTCCTTTGTGTTGATGTTGATGCTATTGCTTTCTGTTTGTTAGTTTTCCTTTTAACAATCAAGGCCCTTTTCTGCAGGTCTGCTGGAGCTTGCTGGAGGTCCATTCCAGACCCTGTTTGCTTGGGTATCACCAGTGAAGGTTGCAGAACAGCAAAGATTTCTTCCTCCTCCTTCCTCTGGAAGCTTTGTCCCAGAGGGGCATCTGCCAGGTGACAGGCAGAGCTCTCCTGTATGAGGTGTCTGTGAACTCCTGCTGGGATGTATCTCCCTTTAAGGAGAAACAGGGGTCAGGGACCCACTTAAGGAGGTAGTCTGTCCCTTAGCAGAGTTTGAGCACTGTGCTGGGAGACCCGCTGCTCTCTTCAGAGCCGGCAGGCAGGAACGTTTAAGTCTGCTGAAGCTGCACCCACAGCCATCCCTTCCCTCAGGTGCTCTGTCCCAGGGAGCTGGGAGTTTTTTCTATAAGCTCCTGACTGGGGCTGCTGCCTTTCTTTCAGACATGTCCTGCCTAGAGAGGGGAAATCTAGAGAGGCAGTCTGGCTACAGCAGCTTTGCAGTGCTGTGGTGGGCTCTGCCCAGTCCAAACTTCCTGGTGGCTTTGTTTACACTGTGAGGGGAAAACCACCTACTCAAGCCTCCATAATGGTGGACATCCCTCCCCCAACCAAGGTCAAGCATTCCAGGTCAACTTCAGACTGCTGTGCTGGCAGCGAAATGTCAAACCAGTAGGTCTTAGCTTGCTGGGCTCCATGGGGGTGGGATCCACTGAGCAAGACCACTTGGCTCCCTGCCTTCAGTCCCCTTTTCAGGGGAGTGAACAGTCCTGTCTTGCTGGGGTTCCAGGTGCTACTGGGGTGTGAAGAAAACTCCTGCAGCTACCTCGGTGTCTGCCCAAACAGCTGCCCAGTTTTGTGCTTGAAACCCAGGGTCCTGGTGGTATAGGCACCTGAGGGAATATCCTGTCTGTGGGTGGTGAGGACTGTGGGAAAAGCATAGTATCCAGACCAGATAGCACAGTCCCTCATGGTACAATCCCTCAAGAATTCCCTTGGCTAGGGGAGGGAGTTCCCCAACCCCTTGTACTTCCTGGGTGAGGCAACGCCCCACCCTGTTTCTGCTTGCCTTCTGTGGGCTGCATCTACTGTCCAACTAGTCCCAATGAGATGAACCAGATACCTCAGTTGGAAATGCAGAAATCACCCACCTTCTGTGTTGATCTTGCTGGGAACCGCAGACCGGAGCTGTTCCTATTTGGCCATCTTGCTTAGGAATCCCCTACTTCTGCTTTTGCATGAGAGGCCCATGTCCTGCCTTCAGTTAATTTTTACCCATCCCTGTTCACTTAGTTTCAGGAGAGGAAATCATGGCACCCTTGGAAGGAAATAGCTAGTTGCTTCTGAACTTTGGACTGCTTTCCAATATCACTTACCATCTCTCCTAGATCCTAATGCATTGACAGAATCAAGTGCAAGAATCAAGTTCTAACTTTCCTAATTTAAAAGTCCGAGGGCTGCCAGAGCCTAGACCTGGTTAGGATGCAGGGTGATTCTGATTGCCAGCCCTTAGCAGCAAAATCTCCTGCCCCTGTCTCTTTGGACACATCCTTAGCCACTCCCTGGTCTGCCTCTTTCATTCACACCCTGTCCTTGGACTCATGACTCAGACCCAGTTACAACACACTCTTCAATGAAGCTGCGCTTTTGTTCATGATTTCCTCTTTTCTTGGAATGCCCTTCTATGCCTGGAAACTGCTGTCCATCTTTGAAAATACAAATTTAATGTCATCTCCATTTGGAAGAGTGTCTTGACTCCCCATACTGATTTACTTGTCTCCTTCTCTGTTCTTTCTCCTGTTTATGGCATTTTTATATTAGATTGATCTATTTACCTGCCTTTTCTCCCCACTAGACCTTGAACTCTTAGAGGACAGGGACTAGGGATACAAAATATGTTTGTCACCATATGGGTGCTCTATAGATGTCTGCAGAATGAATAAATTATCTTTTATTTAAATACATTATCTTATTGGCAATATGCTAGCTGTTTTAAAAACATTTATTATAAAACACACCTATTTTTTTGGATCCAGGATTTCATCTATTTAAACACACTGTTTTTTTTTTTTAAACTATTTTCTGTATCCCTAAGAAAGAGAAAAATATGCTGCTAATTCAATAAGAATACAATGATTCTTTTATCGCTTAGATATGTATTTTATACCTATTGAAAGAATTCTTTAGACTTGTATGGGCATAGGTTGTGTTTTCTTTTTTAATTTTATATGAAGTGACTGTTTCTGTGCCTTTTGTATATACTTTTTATTTTAATGCCAAATCATAGTATGATTTTTGAAGGCATTTGAAGTGGCAATTAAACTCAATGTGTGTAGTACCAACGGTGCACATCACTCAAGTGAAGTGACGAGAGTCTGTGCAGGCACAGAAATGACAAGTGTGTAACAACTGCCATCCACAGTGACTGTAAGATTGCTAGATGCACGCAATTTCAGAGACGGAGAAATATGAAAAAATGTTCATCATAAAAATCAATGAGATTTCTGTTCTGTTTTCTAAGTTCTCTTTCAGAATAGAAAAGGGTCCCCTATGGTAAAAGATCAGTGCATAACTTGTAGCCCATTTACTTGAGCGAAGGGTACTGACTTGTTCTTGGTCACAACACTAATGGGACCAGAAAACTGAAGATGGCAGAGGGCAGCCGAAACACTGCCACCCTGGCTGCAGTGGGACCATCAATGACACAAAACAAAAACCAGTTACAAATTCACAAATGATATCGTAAGGATGTTAACAGATGAAATATTTAGAACGTTGGCCGTGCACACGTAACTCTTCTGAAAGACACATCTGACTACTGTATTCAGTGAGTGATGCTGCTGGTCTCAACATTATTCTTAGCGTAAGTTCCTTATGCCTAAAGAGTATCTCAAAGGACGATAACAGTGAGTGCTTTTCAAGTACTTTATGTATATTAAATTGTTTAAGCCTTAAAACAACCTTATGAGATAGACACTATTATGACCCTCATTTTTCAGATAAGGAAATGGATGAAAAGGTAGTTGAAGCAAATTGTCCATGGTCATATAATTGTAAGGGGAAGAACCAGGATTTGCCTGGGGGGATCCTGCCTTTAGAGTCTGTGCTCATAACCTTGAAGGTATGCTGGATATTGCCTCATATCCCTCTCACTACCTCTACTAGTATTACTACCAGACTTTGCATGATGGATGCCATCTAATGCCATTTCTTTATACAGATAGCTTCTCACATCTTCCTTTTAGGGAACCAAGAAAGACTTTCTTCTGTTCTTTAACCTAGGCCTGCCTGCTATTCTGCTTTTTGGGAGGTCAGGCTGGATGGTAATCTCAAGAGACAAGGAGAGATTGCTTTTCAAATAAAAACAACTCCAATAATTTGGCCACAAGTCAGGAAAAGCAGACATTATGAGATGAAAATACGATGACTGTTGAGGCTAAGAGAAAAGGTATTGCATGAATGGACCACTGAGAAACTTCCACAATTCACTCGTACCAGGCTCCAAATGGGTTAACTGGTTATCACCAATCAGAAACCAGGTGATCAGGCAGACATTTGGTGGCACACTTAAGCAGTTGTGGCGGGATATTGAGTTGTTGCTTTGAACATATTTCAATATAATAGGATTTAAATTTTCCCCTTTTCTTTGGATTTTTCAGTTAATATTGGAATTAAATTAAAGCATTAAGTCAACCAGCTTAGTGCAAAGCAAATTATGTCAGGTTCAGCTTTGAAAGCTTTGTTATGGAATATCTATTGACTCAAGCTTATTAACTTGTAAATCCTCTAGTTTTAGATTATGATCTATTGATTATCTGCTTTTATTTGCGTTTTAAATGAATAAACAAAAAGAAATGATCACGGTTTAGTAATTACACCTTAAGAGAAAATGTACTTAAGCTTAGCATACTTAATTAAAAATAAAAACAACTTCGATTTGTTCTGAGAGCTACAAGTTGTGGCTCTTATTTTCATCTAGGCAGATCAAAGATTGTTTTTAATTTTACACAATCATTTTTATTAGACATTTGGACAAAATGGGAACAAAATTTTTCACTGAGGATAGAAAGCGTGCTGAGTTTGGCATTTTGAATGCATTATTAATTTTTCTACAATCTATTATTTTGTTTGGCTTATCTTAGCAGAGAGGCAGAAATGATCTGCTGTCTCATATGTAGGAGGAAAATTCTCCGAGAAGCCCTTGTGACTAACACTCAGGAAGAGTCAACTTCTGAGAGCCCAGGTGCTTTAATCAAAACAGCAGTCAACTTAGAAGAAGTGAGTTCAAGTTCTGACCGTGACTCACACTAGAGGTACCTTAGGTAAATCATCTACTTTTTCTGAGCTAGATTTCTAACAGTTAGTATCTTTCTTTTGGGCTTTCATGACAATTAAACCAGATGACCTCTGTGAGGTACCTGGCACATCACTGTCACTCAATAAAGGTGCTCTGAATGTGATCCTTGGGAATAGGAACAGCTAAGGAAAGGTAAGGAAACATGCGGTTCTGTTGATTCCAAAGGATAATTGTTTAAATTTGATTTTATACTTTATTCAAAACTCTCAGCGAAAGATAAAACACTGAGATTGGTTTGTGATCTCATGGTTAAATCCACAGTTAAATTATCTCTTTTTCTGGCATGGTTCTAGACACTAAATGGAAAAGAATAAAAGTAGAAAGTATGAACATCCTGGATTTTAGGAACTGTAACCCATTAGGAATGTAAAACTCACATTTCTGAAACCACTAGAGAAATACAAGGTTACCAAACACTGAAGGTGTATACACAAGAAATCATCATGGGTTTTGGTGGTTACAAAACACTCCATAAAAGGATAGGCTTTAAATATCAATATAAACCATAAACTACAATATACCACTTGACACCAGGGATCCAGAACCCCAAGGACACAGACCAGTACTCGTCTGTGGCTTGTTGGGAACCAAGCCACACAGCACGAGGTGAGTGGAGGGTGAGCCTTGCCACCTGAGCTCCACCTCTCCACCTGAGCTGATCTACTCCACAGATCATCTGTGGCATTAGCTTCTCACAGTAGCAAACACTATTATGAACTGTGCCTGCAACTGATCATGAACTGTGCCTGATGATCTGAGGTGAAACAGTTTCATTCTAAAACCATCCCCATCTCCCCCATCCATGGAAAAATTGTCTTCCATGAAACGGATCCCTGGTGCCCGAAAGGTTGGGGATCACTGCTTTGCTCTAAAAGCAAACAAATGGATGAATATTGCTAGTTCCTCATTGTAAAACTCCCATTCTTCCTTTTCCAAGGACAGATACAGAACTTAATTTATTCATTCATTCATTCATTCATTCATTCACTCATCCAGTCAGTATGTGTATGCATCTAATATATGCCAACTGGGTATACGGCAGTGAATAAACCAGACAAAAATGCTTCCTTCTTGAAGCTGTCACTCTAGTGGGAAGATAAAGACAGTAAACAAGATAAGCAAATAAAATATATACATACCCTACATAAGCTAAGGGCAACGGAGAAAAATAAAGCAGATACCAGAGTCTCCATTATAAAAAATACAACTTTAGTAAATTGGTCTTTAGTTCTTACTGAATTTAAAAGGGTGTCTCCCTTCCACATCCTTCTTCTTACTATCTTCTGGGATTTTTGCATCAAATATGATGGTCAAATTGCTTATTATAAATTCCCTTCTAAGATTCTATGAGTTTTCAATTTGTTTTAATTGTTCACACGTTGCATTGAATGATACAATGGTACTCTTCTAGCACGCAGAGCTAGTACATTTCCTGTACATTTCCTGTTCGGGCACCAGGGATCCGTTTCATGGAAGACAATTTTTCCATGGATGGGGGAGATGGGGATGGTTTTAGAATGAAACTGTTTCACCTCAGATCATCAGGCACAGTTCATGATCAGTTGCAGGCACAGTTCATAATAGTGTTTGCTACTGTGAGAAGCTAATGCCACAGATGATCTGTGGAGTAGATCAGCTCAGGTGGAGAGGTGGAGCTCAGGTGGCAAGGCTCACCCTCCACTCACCTCGTGCTGTGTGGCTTGGTTCCCAACAAGCCACAGACGAGTACTGGTCTGTGTCCTTGGGGTTCTGGATCCCTGGTGTCAAGTGGTATATTGTAGTTTATGGTTCTATGCTAAGGGGGTTTATGGATTATCTTTTCTGGTTTTAAGTATACTATCTTTGGCAACATGAATGGCTTTCAAAATTCCTAGAATTCACATTTGTGATTCAATTATAACACTAACAATACAAACATAAATGAAGAACAAATAAATGGCCAGTCTGATTCTCCTTCCTTCAAGCTCCTTATCAACCACAGTATGAGGTATAAACATGAATGATCTAATTGTATTTGATCCGAAGCATCAACAAAATTTGAAATTCTCAAGAACACTCAGGAAAGAGACTGACATTCAGCATGATTAATGATGAATCTT
Organism: Piliocolobus tephrosceles; assembly: GCF_002776525.5. Classification (NCBI taxonomy): domain Eukaryota; kingdom Metazoa; phylum Chordata; class Mammalia; order Primates; family Cercopithecidae; genus Piliocolobus; species Piliocolobus tephrosceles. Next base: position 72,518,314 of record NC_045434.1, read on the forward strand.
TCAGCGTGTATTGTGCCTGGAGGTATTATTGATAATACTTGCTGATAATAAAATATTTTCTTGGTAATTTTATCTATTTCCACTCCTTTAAAAATGTCTATTTCTGTAGTGTAAATGATATTATTTAACTAGTACATATTTTATAATTTACAAATAAGCAAATATACATATTATGTGGATGTGTGCTCCCCAAATTATTACTTATACAAGTGAATGTTCTAAAAAGTTTGGAGATTGCTGACCTGTATTAACGTTCTTCCTTCAGCAAACCTATTATTAAGAAGGAAAACAGAGTGAAATCTTTTTCCTCTTTGAAAATAAAATTGAATTTGATCACAATTATATGATGAATAAAGTTCTAAAATAAGAGCAAGTAACTCACTTAGGTTGTTGCCTTGTAATGGACAAAGTCCAGTAATAGTTTTTGGAAGACAAATGCTTGATGACAATTTGTAAAAAAAAAAAAAAAAATCTCATTCCCTTGACTAATTTCCCAGTGGGAAGTGTTGACTATTATTGGTAAAAATGATACCAATGGTCATTGCCCAGATGGCACTTTGAAGAATGTAGTTGGAGACAAAAGCCCTATAAAATGTGTATGTCACAAAATCATACTAAACCTCTATTATGCACTGGGGCTATTTTAACCAGTTATACCATTTCATTTATTTTATTAGTTCTTCTGACTATTTCTCGGGTTGAATGATTGGATTTAAAATCTCTGTTAAGCTTAAAGACTAGAGTGAAGAAGAACGATGCAAATACAAGTGATTTTGGCAAGGTATAAAATATCTACACTGCCTCTCACTCCTGTGTTACTTACAAGATTGCAAGTGATCAGTTACATTGCAAAAGGTACTGTACTGGGAAGGAATCAAGAAGCTATGGGTACACAGGGAACTCCCCATCCCAGGGAAGTGATGTTCAGTTATCACAGTGACTGTCATCTTAACAATTGCGCAAGTGTATCATTCACTGTGGGTGACTAGAAACAGATGAAGAGGAGCTGAAAAATGGAAGAATTTTCCTTGTCTCATGTCTCTCTGATAACGAGGCAGACTACAGAGCATGAAAGATGAGGGCTGCCCAATTCGAACCAAAGCACGTAGCCACCATCTGGGCATTTTAAAAGTAGGACACATGAAATGCTCAGATGTATCCCCCAACAGGGTGCAATAATACAGCAGTAAAAAGAAAACTACAGTGAACTATGGCTACTTCCACACTTGCAATCATTCTAGTACAAGAAGGGGGCAAGGATTTTCCAAAAACCCTTTCTTAGGTGCATCTTAACTGCTGATACGTTCAGCTCAGGGTCTTAGCAGTCATGCGTGGTAAGTAAACATACCCAGTAGAGGGCGCTCTCCTCACTGAAAGGAAAGGGCCCTAGTGCTCTAGGTGGAGAGCGCTGAATTTGAGGGTTCAAAAATGAAACTGCTCCTTAGACTACAAACACTAAAAACATCAGTTCGTTTCAGAAACATTTACAGCTGAAACAAATATTGACTTTTAAAATGATATATTTGACATTCAAGGGTGTGCTCAATTGAGCCATTTCTTTCAGTTGCTGCCAGATGTAGACCCTTAATTTTCTAAACGGGAATGGCTAAGTTACTCAAAAGTCAGAAAAAAAGAACATTAGCATGGTCTTTTTGGATCTTTGAAAGTAAAAGTTCAGAATTTCTTATTTCTGGAATAAGAAATAAGAAATTTCTTATTTGCTTGCTCCATGTCTTTTATCGGCTTCTAGATCCTCAAGGCATGCAATCTACTAACACTGCATAGTAAGTCACTACTGCTTCAGTTTAACACCCCTCAAGCCCTCACTTTCTTCCAACTTCTTCTGATGTACGTTTTGCAATAAGAGAGATTATGTTATTTACAGGAATCAATGGAGGACATACAGAAGCATACAATCTTTGAATGGCCACAAAATAAAATGCATGAATTAAAATGTTGAATTCACATGTTTCAATTGAATTTTAATTATACAGATAAAGAGTGTTTATAATCCCTTCTTAAGTTCTTTCATATTTGCAAAAGTGAGTATTCACAAGATTAAGTCAATTGACAAGGTTTTCATTTCCTGTGTTGCGACTTGGAGTTGAACTGAGAGACAAATAAGGAAGGCAAGCACAGTGCTTGTTGTAAACATGCAGCATCAAAACACCCTAATGATACTTATAATTGCTAGAAGTAATTTATAACTGTCTTTCTGCTTTAGGAAGGAAAGAAACTCTAAGGAAATAAAAATGAGGGGATTGAAGAGAACATATTTTCGGAAGAAAATTTATTCAAAGAGAATCTTTCCATTTTAATTTCCTCGTGTCAGTAGAAATTCTAGATATATTTAAGAGGAAAATTCCTCAAGACTTTTTTTTCTGGAAATCCCTAAAGATTTTTTGGGGATCTCCCCTTATGTATCATTTTTTATTTTACTCCTTGCTAAGAATACTTATTAGCCATTCTAACCATTCAATTTGTCCTGCCTATTTTGTAATGAATAAATAGCATATACTGTTAATTGGCCACCTGGGGTTAAAAGAGGGGAAAAATGGAGTTGATGTCTGCACACTGTAATGTGCTGACAACATATTGACCACACTCTATTTCACAAGATTTAAAATCAAGCTTCCTCACCCTATTCACACTTCCCTCCCTTTGCTCCATTCTTGACTGTCTGTGAGACTAATATAATTTTCTTAAAGTGATTTATTTCCAACAGATGTGATCACCCAGCCACAGGGACCTGGATGCACAAATGTCCCCTAACAACTTTAATTTCTGGATATAATAAGCATATATTCCACTAATAAATAATTATTGCTCTGTTAAAAATGAGACACCAAGGCTTGTGGCGTGATGACCGGGTCTTCCTAGTCAGAAAGGACAAAGAGATGGACTCTCTTGAGGTCCTTAGGGACTCTCAACCCAAATATGCTATCATATTTCTAAAATGTGGTAGGCCAGGAAGGAAGAAAATTAGTCACAGTTTAATGTGGCCCAGCAATATTTAGAAAGCTACTTTTAGGTACACATTTAGTTTCTTATAAATCAGATATTAAACATGATTAGGAAAGGAGGATGACAGCATAGGTCCTGGTATAAAGTTTATAGGATAATCAATATCAGAAGAGGGATTTGTTCTTCTTTCCCCCAAGTTCTTTCCTGGCTCTTTCAGCATCTCGAGGGCAGATGCTCATGTGTGTCCTCATCGCCTTTGCTGTCATCAGCACTGTCGTTTTTGAAGGCTGGTGAGTTGGCCCTCGGCAGTGTCACCAATTCAGTGATGAAGCTCAGGCTGTGATTCATTGTCCAGGACTAAGTGAGGCACCACCAGAACACCGTGGATGTTGAGTAACTTTTTCAATGAATTTAATATCTCAAGTCAAGCTTTGGAGGAGCTTGGCCTCTAGGCTGGCCTTGTCTTTTCTTTCCCCACTGCTCTACCTGGACGCCTGGGTCAACTGCCACAAGACCATTCTGCTACTAACATATTTAGTGAAGAAATCCATACTTCTGGGAAAGGGGTATTAGGGTATGAAGGGGAAACAACTTTCCTTTCCTTTCCTTTCCTTTCCTTTCCTTTCCTTTCCTTTCCTTTCCTTTCCTTTCCTTTCCTTTCCT
>NC_045434.1:72522040-72622768 GCF_002776525.5 Piliocolobus tephrosceles
CCTCTCCTCTCCTCTCCTCTCCTCCCCTCCCCTCCCCTCCCTTCCCCTCCCCTCCCCTGCCTTTCCTTTCCTTTTTTTGATGGAGTCTTGCTCTGTCACGCAGGCTGGAGTGCACTGGCAGATCTCGGTGCACTGCAACCTCTACCTCCTGAGTTCAAGCAATTCTCCCTGCCTCAGCCTCCCAAGTAGCTGGGATTACAGGTGATCACAACCATGCCTGGCTATTTTTTGTGTTTTTAGTAGAGATGGGGTTTCACCATGTTGACCAGGCTGGTCTCAAACTCCCGACCTCAGGTGATCTGCCCACCTCGGCTTCCCAAAGTGCTGGGATTACAGGCGTGAGCCACAGTGCCCGGCCAGAAGAAAACTTTTTCTTTTTTTGAAATTCTGGAGTAGTATCTCCAGACAGGACCCTGTCAACACACTATGACACCATCATATCTTCATGTGCTGATTTCTTCTCTGAAAACCTATTTTGAATCATACTCGCCACTATTTACTGAGTGTTGTCTCAGTTCCTGTGACTCTAAGAGGTGCTGCCTCTCTGAGGAGTGCGCTGTTAGGCATAACCTCCTGAAGGCACACAATGAGAAAAAAAGCCAGAGCCAGTCTCTAATCCATGTTTCCTGACCCCAACCCATGCTGCTAACCACCTCACTCAATAGCTCTGCTAGGCATCTCTTGGGAGCATTTTGATATATATATTTTAAATCAGTTGTTTTAATATCAGCCCAATTAATGGGGGCATATTGGAAAAATGTTCCCCACGTGACCTCCTGAAGCAGAGACTTGCCATCAGATGTTTCAAAACCAGGCTTCTGTTTCTTTGCCTGAATAAGGTAATGTCTGTTCTACTTTTCTTCGATTTGAATTTCACCAGCTGTTCAAAGGACAGACCTCTCCCAAAAGCCTTCTCTGAACTTTTCCAGTCCAAGTGAACTTTTAATTGTTTGAATCTTTTATCAATTGTTTTCTGTATTTATACTAGGCAATGAATCATATCAAGCTCTGTAGCATCTCTTTGTCCTGTTGAACTATAATTTGTGGCTTTCATTGATGTTTAGCTTTTCATAAATAACAATTGCTCCTCTAGGCTGAAACTCAAGAAGCAATACTGGATAATAGAAAGAAAAGGCTTTAGACACTGAGAGAGCTGCAATCAAAACCCAACTCTGCAGCTAGCTGTGTGACCTTGGGTATGTTACTTAACCTCTCTGAGTTTCCATTTCCTCATTAATAAATTTAGGTAATAATACTCCACAGATTGGTTATTGAGGTGAAATAAGATGGCATGTATAAAGTGTCCACAATATGTTTCATGTGGAAGTTGTCAGCTTATAAATTGAAATTGGAATATATAAACGATGCTTTCTCAGTTTGATTTAGCTGTAAACATACAGATTTCCTTTTAGGTGAAATATGAAGCATTGCAAAGCATTTGAAAAACAATTTCTGAAATATGATTATAGGTTAGCAAGAAACCAGAAGTAAAAGCTAAATATTAAAGAGAAAAATAAAGCAGGGAAGAGGAATAGAAAGTGTGTGTGAAGGAGAGGGGAGTGAAATTGTAGCTGAGTAGGTCAGGTAAGGCTTTAGTGATAGTAACTTTTCAGTTAAGACCAGAAGAAAGTGTGGGAGCCAACCACGGGGACGCCTGGAGCAGAGCTTTCCAGGCAGAGGATGCTCTAGTCAAAAGATTACTAGCCCTGCCCTTTGTGCCATGAGGAAATAATAACTTAATGGGTTCTCATTAATTTTAATGCATGCATGCAAAAGAATAATTTTTTGGTTTCCTAGGTTTTTTCCCTCTCTTTTTTCTTTTTTAGTTTAAAGGGCAAATTATATCCTGGTCTTTTTCCCTTTGGGGAAATGGAGAAGAAAAAAGGGCTTAAAGATAAGGCAACTCTCCACTGGGAATTAAAAGTAGTTTTTTCTTTAAATTTTTCTACAAACTTTTATCTGGACTTTTACTTTAACAAATTGTGTTTATAACATCTTAGAAGACCAAAAAGTTGGAGAATTTTGCAATTTTAGAGAATAAAACATTGATATGACCTATATGGAATTTTTAAGTGCCAAGGTGTTTTTGGTGTAATAGGTCTAAAAATATTTGAAGGGTTGATGCCTTACTCAAATATTAATGGTCTTTACTGTAATTCCCAAAGATTTATGATTATCTTAAGTAAGCTGCCTCTTAATATCATGCCCCAAATAGTGGGATGGCAGAAATTATACTTTTAAAATTTAATTTAATTTAAAGTTCCAGGATACACATGCAGGATGTACGGATTTGTTACATAGGTAAACGTGTGCCATGGTGGTTTGCTGCACCTATTAACCCATCACCTAGGTATTAAGCCCAGCATGCATTAGCTACTTATCCTGATGCTCTTCCTCCCCTCACCCCCACAATAGGCCCCAGTGTGTGTTGTTCCCCTCCCTGTGTCCATGTATTCTCATTGTTCAGCTCCCACTTACAAGTGAGAACATGCAGTATTTGGTTTTCTGTTCCTGGGTTAGTTTGCTGAGGATAGAAATTATGCTTTTAATTCTTGATGTCATCATTAAGGAAGATAGTGGAGTCTTAACGCTTTTCCCCAAAAACAAAAAAATACTTCAAAAGGTTAACTTCTATCATTTTGTTTAGAATTCGTTAGCTCTCTCCTCACCTTATCTGTTTCATTTTTTGTACATGGACAGGGTTGTGGTACCAGATGTGTACTTAGGCACACTATGAATTGTGACACTTGATTTAGAAAACACTGCTGTTGGGACACACATGAGAATTAGAATAAAGCACTAGATGGACAGGGCTTTTCTCCCTGGAAAACTTCCAAAGGGGACGGTGCTCTTGACATTCCAGAGATAATGAAGAGTTTTCAAGACACTTTCTATTTCCATACGAGTTCCTTTGTATGCTGGGTTGCCTGCCATTATGTTTATGTAATTCTGACAGTGTTCTTAATGACACACTAACAGATTGTAAAACACGCTGCTGGCATTTACTTGTTTTTTATATTTTTAAAACAATGTCCTTCATGTAACAGTAGTTAAGCGCGGCAGAAGGACATCATTAGAGCCATGGTTAAACTGTAATTTACACCATTAGGAAGGCAGGAGCAATTTTTATTGCCTGGCAATTTTCTTGCTGAAATATTTGGACCATATGGCTCAATTTGTGTAATAACCTTAATTTCTGCACCCTTCAGGTCTGCCTCCATCTCCTACGGAATGGTAAAATGCGGTTTAGCAGAAAAGGCAACTGTCTATACTTAGAGAGTTGAGATTAATAACATGTCACGTCCTGTTTTTGGTGAAGGAATTCGAACAGCAGCCAGATGGTATCTCTACAAATAACTGTCAGGGGTCTTGATCTAATCAATACAATGTATTAATACATCTCCCTTTGCTGTTTCTCTAGGGGCTGGTGCACAACATCTGGAAAGAGTGGGGTGGGGGGGTCCGCCAAGTAGAAAGCCGATTCTTTTCAGAATCAAACTGAGCCCAATTAATTTTTCATGTATCCTTGATAACTGTTTCATAATGAGCTATGCGTCTTGACGGATTTGGGGTTGGCAGAGCAGGCTGCCCCTGCTTTCTATCCCCATTCAGTCCACTTATAGAAACCAACCCATTAATCAAGCTATCTGGCATAAAACCTGAATCTCAGCTCAGCAAGAGATCAATAACCATCCTAAAAAAACACAGAACCAGCCACTAATGGGCACAGGTATCCAGCCATGACATTAGTAATTGCTTTAGCAAAAATAAAACTCTGTATCATAATCACCCAATAGGAACTTGTACGATAAAATTCATTACTTGTGTCTTGTCAAAAAGTAACATTTACATCTGTTAAAAATATACTTGTAATTTTACTATCTAGACATGACCATTATCTTTCAGTGTTAGACAACACACCCTTTTGAATGGATTAAAACTCTCTGATTTTGTAATGTGAATATTTAATAATTCAAGTATCATATAAAATGTTTAAAAATGAGTTATTACACTTATTTTAAATTCAGAGTACCTAAGGGGGTCCTTAATACAATCTTTAGCCTGGCTGTATATGACACACGGTGAGCCTGCTGTGCTAAGAACTCTGATGTGCTGTCAGATTGGTCAGATTTCACTACTCTTTGGTTGGCTTAACGGCAAGATTTACAATTCAATTCACAAATTTTTATACTTTACCAAGTGGTATGTTTTTGTCTCAATCCTTCGCTCTTTTACCAAATTCAAGCCCGTTATATTACTTTTCAGTTGGCAAATGTCTTTGGGCTTTGCAGAGATTCCTACCCTACGGTAATTTCTGAAAGAAAGACCAAACGACTTTGTCTATGGAGAGGAATTCAGAGCCGAGATGGGGAGATGAAGGAAACCCATTAACTGCTTGGTAAAACATTCCTTATTGGCTCTTAGACAACAAGTAGAAACCTGTTTTGTCCCTAGGAGAGTCTGAGATTTTGATTAGAAAAACTCCTGGGAAGTGCTGCCAAAAAGATAGTCATTCATTGGCTGATCATCTGATCAAACCCTGCCAAGATGACAGAAAGGTCTACGGAATCATCCAGGAACGTTAAGGTGATGTCACATTCATCTTTTCTGACAACGTGACTAAGAATCATGATGCCTGTGTTTGTTCTGTCAATGGTTTGTGGTTCCACAGAATGAGTGCTGGGTTTGGAATCAGGAGTATGCGCTAGAGTCCTCCTAGGTCCTTTTAACTATTTATAAGTACAATCAATACCATGCATGACAAAATGATTGCTTATTACATTGTAATTTGTCTCTTTTCTTATTGTTTCTCCAAATACATGACGAATTTCAGAGAGAAAAGTCTATTTCTCATTTGTTTGTATCTGTTACAGCTTCTGGACCAAGTAGATTCTCAAAAGAGTACTGAATTAGATTTGATGTGTCTTGGTCCTCAATTGCAAATAACTTGCAATTTTCATATATTCATGAGACTGCAGAGAAGCAATAGCCCTGGTTTTCAACTTTAATTTTGTTTGCTGATGTCCAGTGTAGGTAAACAGAAAATTCCCTGACAATGGAGTGTTTGTGGTGGAGCTGCATAACATCAGGCGAGAAAGTTATTGAAACAACTGAATTATGTAACTAGGTAATATCTGAAATTTGGGATCCAAAATACGTGGCATCCAGAAATCCTAATTTGTGTGTAGTCATCAAAATATTTAATTTATGCAAATTTAAACCCTCTGTGACAAAGATAGAAGATAGTTGCCATTCTGGAGCCTTCTAGTCCATAGATATGATCAAAAATGCCAGCAGTTCTAGCTTAGTATGGGCACAGCACTAACAAGATGTTTCACCTTAAAAATTATATCGAGATAAAAAGATTCATTTGCAAACCCATCACATATGTATTCACAGGTGGTGGGTGTGGGTCACTGCATTTGGATTAAAAAGCAAATGTCTCTTTCTACATGAGAGGTCACTAGGTTGTGTAAGGCAAAATCTTTTCACTGTTCGGCATAATTAGAATATTCCAACAGTGGTTTCAGTAATTTAAAAATCACAGTATTGTTGTAAGTTTTTTCTAGGCTTCAGGAGCTCACAATTGTTTGGCCCAATCAAATCTGGGAACACTAGAGAAGTTATCACCCATCAAGGTAATTACTTTCAAGTTGAAATAATTACTCTATCAATGTTAATGGTCTTTCAACTTCAATAAAGCACTCACCTGCCGATAATCACAGCTAACCTCTTGCTCTAATGCAATTCCCTCTCTATTTAGTAGGTTATATTACGGCCGTTACAGTGGTCACTTGTCCTGAACAGCTGCTGAATTTCACTTTGATCGGCTGTGAACCATAAAAAAATTGGTCATCTGTGTATGATTTCCCCCTCACCCATAAGCCCTTGCAGAGCTAAGGATATGATCTCTTGGCTGTAATAGGGTACTTCAGGGGCAGCCATCTTGTTTCAGGTAGCGGCTACTTTCCATTTGTGACAAGAGCAGAGTAGTTCAATTAACTTCTGCCCTTCACTGCCATTTACAGCTTGCTGTCTCTGCTAAATGGCATGTATTCTGAATTTATGGCCTGGGCCTGTTAGTATGTGGACTAGTTCATTTTACTTTCACACACATTTTTGACAAGGCTCCACAGGAGTCTTAGGTGTCTGAAGAGGGTTTTCTTACAAGTTGGTTAAAGGCCAGAAAATAGCAACATACTTGACCCACAGGTCAAACAGTCTCCCCACCAACTAACTGTCCCTCATGTACTGATGAACTACTATTTGGCATAGGGGAAGTAGGTAGATGCCAATTTGGCATAATCCATTTGTATGATTTGAGAAGTGTGAGTGTGTGTGTGTGTGTGTGTGTGTGTGTGTGTGTGTGACCAAAATACCTCATCATGTTCTGCTGATATAATCCCAGATCTAAGGGAAAGGGCAGGGTCCTAAGAGTGTCATGGCAGGTAAACAGAACTACATATGGGGTGGAAATCTCCTGAGGAGGGCTCTTATACTGGCAGGTATGTGATGTTGTTGGGGCAGGGGGGCCAGGGATAAGACTGTAATAAACCTCAGGAGACAAAAAAAAAAAAAGCATGTTCTTGCTTCAGGCAGTTTAGAAAGGAAATAGAACCTAATCCAGTATTTGGAAAATTACGTGGAAATTGACAATGTGGTATCAGGAAACATGTAAATTTGCAAGCGCAGAGTTTTGTTGCAAGGTGAGGAACACTTAAAATGCATAAAACATAAGGTTTTTCACTCGTGACCAAATTAGTACAGTTGCCTAGACAGACCAGAACCTTATCTACATTTGCTAATTTATTCCAGTCTCTGTTTTTTCAAATAGAAGGACTGCTAAAGGTTTATAGTCTATTTATATTGCCATTTATGGTACTTTGCATATGCATTAATTTATTAGTCATTGCAGCAGCCCTATGAGATAAATGACATTTTAGTTCAGACTTGATGAGTAAGAATGAGGACAGATGAATTATAGAATGAGCCACCATTCCAGGAGGAGGGATTAACGTGTGTGAAGATCCTAATGTTGTCTTCAAGTGGAAGGATTTAAGATATGGTGTGGAAATAGAATCAATAGTACTCAGTGAAGAATTGATATGGAAGTAAGGAAGAGGGAGGACTCAAAAATGATCTGGCTTGCGCAACTAGAAAGAGAATAGGTCCATTTAGTTATATAACAGGATGTGACATAGAACTGTATTGGAGAATAATGAGTATACTTTAGAAAAATAGGTGGTAAGTAACTCCACTGGAACAGCTAGATGTATCACCGCAGGACTTATGGAAAAAACAGCTCCATCTTCCTATGAAGATCTATGTAGACAACCTATATGAGAAGACCCAAGTTCATAAAAAAAAAAAAAAAATAAAGAAGGGGATTCAATGGAGAATAAAGAGACTTTGGTTATATCCTTCCCACTTCAGGGAGGGAATGGGATTTCTCCACATTCCCCTTTCAAGGCATACAAGGAATATCCAAGAGAAGCTCTTGAAGAAACTGGGGGTGTTGCAAGAAAAGTGAGATGAACAGTCTGGTCTTGGCAAGAGGCTTCCTACTGCACTGATGAAACTCATAGGACAATTTTGATGCAATGACTAGAGTGGAAAGGGTCTTCTGTAATCCTTAAGTGATCCCAGAGTTTAGGGATAATAGGCTAACACCTAAGCTAAAACCTGTGTCTTAGTCAATGAATTCCAAAGTTGGAAGACTGGCTAGGTCTCATCCAGCATGATAGGTCAAGCAGAGAATATAGTACTGGACAAGCTGTACCTTCATTATTTGGTGGAACCAAAGTTTTCTGCAGTCCTAGTGGGTGCCAAGAAAGGAACGAGTTTTGTCAACATGATAGGACTTGATATTGGCTGCCTGCTTGGGAGAGGGGCCCCCAGAGGCCAAAAAGGTTGTAGGACAGATCTCTTGGACAATAACAAATAGTAAGAAATTAGTCAGAGAGTATACTGCTTGCTTGGGAGAGGGGCCCCCAGAGGCCAAAAAGATTGTAGAGTGGACCTCTTGGATAATAACAAATAGTAAGAAATTAGCCAGAGAGTGTATTGCCTACATCAGTGGACTATGAGGCATATAATTTCCTATGGGGACCCCTATATAACCCACCATGAGGCATCTGCTCCCTCAAAATTAATAGAAGATTAATTACAGCAATGTTGTTGAGTAAAGCTCTGTTCCTTTTTGTCTAATTCTTTCTTTTTATGCCATGATCCTGGGGGAAATAAATAAGAGAAGAAGAGGGAACTGAAGAAAGAGGAAAATGACCATGACCTCTTTCCCCACTGTAGATCCTTAAGAACAAATCAGGTTTTAATTTAGACCGGAATTGTTGTTGTTGTTGTTGTTTAAGACATAGTCTTGCTCTGTCACCCAGGCTGGAGTGTAATGGCAATCTTGACTCTGCAGACTCTGCCTCCCGGGTTCAAGCAATTCCCCTGCCTCAGCCTCCCGAGTAGCTGGAATTACAGGCTCCAGCCACCATGCCTGGCTCATTTTTGTATTTTTACTAGAGACAAGATTTCAACACGTTGGCCAGGCTGGTCTTGAATGCCTGACCTCAGGTAATCCGCCCACCTTGGCCTCCCAAAGTGCTGAGATTAAAGGCATGAGCCATTGCCCCTGGCCTAGACTGAAGTTTTTAAAAAACACCTGAAATCAGTCTTGATCACCAGTTGCACTGATCCTTGTTACTGAAAAGTGACTGGAAAACCACGGAACCTGCCTTAGATGTTACTGATGGGTGAGCAAGGGAGTCCTGATGGAGCTTGCTGGGATAAAGTGGTTGGAGAAAAATATGGCTCTTTCAAAGAAGTAATTACATAAAATTCAAAAAGACTTACATGGTTTTCATCCCTAATAATGTTGAGCAAAAGGTAGATTCTTGATATGTATTTATGAATTTCAGACAAATACATGTTTGTCTGAAACTCTAATTTGTAAGGCAAGTAAATGAAACATTAATATTAAACCCCAAATACCATCACAACTAAAAAGTTTTGCCATGGGCAGTGGCTCAAGCCTATAATTCCAACACTTTGGGATGCCACAGTGGGAGGATCTCTTGAGGCCGGGAATTTGAGACCAGCTGGGGCAATTTAGTGAGACACAATCTCTACCAAAAAATTAAAAGAAATTAGCTGGGCATGGTGGCATGCACCTGTAGTCCCAGCTACTTGGGAGGCTGAGTGGGGTGGATCACTTGAGTGCAGGACATCAAGGCTGCAGTGAGCTATCATGGTGTCACTGCATGGCAGCCTGTGTGATAGCGCAAGACCCTGTCTCTTAAAAAAAAAGGGTTATGCCAACAAATATTCATTGTTTTGTGTGATATTTACTCATCCATGTTTTGTATCTTTTACATAAAAGAATGACACAGGTATTTCTTATTATAAAATGTGAAAATCTCAGTTTATAGAACCGACACAGGAAATATGGTAATTATTTTCATTACCAAATTTTTCTTCATATTAGAAAGATAGTCACCAAAGGAGTCCTTTTGGAAAACTACGTCTCCCAGAGTATTTTTGTTGTCTAATAAATGTGTCTAGGGAGAAAAGGCTAAGAATCATCAAATTAAAAAGAGCTGCAACTAATTTAAGATCATATGTAAAGAGCAGTAATATTTTATGTTATCTAAGCCAAAATGAAAATGGGATTAAAAATAAATTTATCAATTTACTTACACACCCTTCATAATATGGCAATTGTGAAATATCTATTTTATTATATTGCTATTATTTTTGCCACATATCTACTTAATGATAAAGATATAGGAAACAAACCCTTGAGGAAATTTTGACTACCTCCTCCCTGACATTGGGAAAGGAAGCCTGGCAGCTAGAATCTAGAAACTAGAGTTAGTAATTCTGGATTTTATTCCCAGAGTGGAAGCCAATTTTTAGTGACCCATATAATTTGCTTATTTCTCAGCACCTTATGCTTGATTCTACACAGAGCGAAGCACCATTTATTTTTCAGAATACTGGGCAAATGCATGATCTGGACTTGACGTTTTATAACCCCGTGTAACAAGCAAGGATATAGTTAGGGGACAGATAATAGGTAAACCACTTTTTCTTTAAAATCCCAAATTCTCAGATTTATTTCTGCCAGCACAATGGCAGGTGCCAGTGAGAAAAAGCAAACAAACCCAAATGGTGGTAGCAATATCGTCAACCTTGCCAGGAGTGTTCCCTGTAAATACCACCATGGAACTCCTGCATGCCAAGCAAGGCTAAATACAGTTTCTTTCCTGACACCGCACAATTCATCACAGAGCTAATTGGGAAGGGAGTTTAAGGCCTTCTAACTAACGCTGTTTTCAATAATGGAAGGTATCGGTCTAAAGAGACCCCAAGAATCTTGATCTCCCTCTTTCTTCCTTAGAAAGACCTACATAGAGATGAGTAGGGAGGTGAAACTTTTCATGAGGTTGGGAGAGCAGCTAGTGATGCATTAAAACCCACACTCTTTCCATTTCTCTGCTCCTGCTGCCTCTGCTGCTGCTGCCGCTGCTGTTGTTCCTGCCAACACATACGCTTCTCATCCCCATGGAGGGCCCCCACTGCCAGTTCTCCATCCACTGCCACCACAAGCAGAATTCATGCCTCCATTGCACCTGTCTTATGTGGCTCTCTCAGCAACATCCACCTGTCTATAAACAACTCTAGGGGGACCTTGGGGCAAGCTAGTGATGGCACCACAACATGGGCAATTTATTGGTGGCCTCTTGGGCAGACAAGAGATCTTAATAAACAAGGGACTAATGCATTAGCTAATGCTAATTGCATTAGCAGTACCTCTTACGAGTCTGTGGACTGAATTGCAATCCTGCAATTGTGGGGACGGACTCTGTGCCTCATTAATGGAGAAGGCACTGTAGTTCCTTTGCCCTGAAGAATTTTAGCCAGAGTGGGCAATAAACAAAAACTTGAAAAATTTCCTACAACAGGCACAGAAAGGAAAGAAGACAGTAAAGGTGTTTAGCTGCTGCAGAAATTAGATAAATAGTAAGTACATCTAGGAAAGTACTTGGAAAGTGATTTAAAATGGAGTCTTCTACAACCCCTATGGACAATAATATAGAGATTTCTCAAAGAACTAAAAGTAGAATTACCCTTCAATCCAGCAATTTCACTGCTGGGCATCTACCCAGAGGAAAATAAATCATTATATCAAAAAAGATACCTGCATTTGTATGTTTATTACAGCACTATTCACAATAGCAAAGGTATTGAATCAACCTAAGGGTTCATCAATGGATGATTGCATAAAGAGAATGTGATATACATATATATATCTATATATAGATATATATCTATCTCCTGATTTCCATTTCCATTTTCCATATTTACTAAATAGGAATAATTTTACATACCATAGAATATAATTACATATATGAATACACACACACACACACACACACACACACACACACACACACACACTGTAGAATACTACTCAGCCATAAAAGATAATGAAATCATGTCTTTTGCAGCAACATGGATAGAACTATAGGCCATTATCCTCACGAAATAACTCAGACACAGAAAGTCAAATACTGCATGTTCTCACTTGTAAGTAGGACTACATAATGTGTACACGTGGACATAGGGTGTGGAATAATAGACACTGGAGACTTGGAAGGGTGGGAGGGAGGGAGGGAGCAGGGTGAGGGATGATAAATGACTTTATGGGTATGATATATGTTATTTGTGTGATGGTTACCCTAAAAGCCCAGATTTCACCACTGTACAATATATCCAGGTAGCAAAACTTCACTGGGACCCATTAAGTTTATACAAACATTAAAATGAAATGGGGTCTTCTAAACATGGGCAGCAGAAACACATCTGCAAGAAGCTTAAAAACCCAGAATGCCCAACAGTAACAGGCTGTGCCTCAGAACTAATCACTCATTTTTCCTCACAGTCTCTGCTCTGCTCAAGGGCCAAGTCTCATAGTAGACTTCAACAACATAGTTAAGTTTGGTATTAAATATTGACATATTGAATATAGTACTCAATGACTATTTGCCAAATCAGATGGAATTGTCAATAATTTGTTGGACCCTGAAGGCCCATTATGTTACTATGGAGAAGTCATGCTGCTCTGAACAAAGGGAGGTAGACTTAAATTATAGGAGGAAGGATTTGTCTGAGATAAAAGAAACATTCTTCTGTGATGGTGAGGAGTATAGAACATTGGATAAGTAATAGAACTTCCTTTACATTTTTTGGAAATGAAGTCTTGCTCTGTTTCCCAGGCTGGAGTGCTGTGGCAGGATCTTGGCTCACTGCAACCTCAGCCTCCTGGGTTCAAGCAATTCTCCTGCCTCAGCCTTCCAAATAGTAAAAATACTAAAAATAGTGTTTTTAATACAGACAAGATTTCACCATGTGGGCCAGGCTGTTCTCGAACTCTTGACCTTGTGATCTGCCCGCCTTAGTCTCCCAAAGTGCTGGGATCACAGGCATGGGCCACAGCGCTCGGCCTAGATATCTTTTAAACAAAAATATTGAACACAATCTCCTACACAGGGACTGTGGGAATAAATGAAATATAAAAACACTAGCTCATTTTCCGGATGACTTCTTTCAAAGGTGTCATATCATAAAGAATCATAGTGGCCCTGATGCCCTGAAAATATGGTCCAGTGGCCAGAAGGTCTGAACACTTGCCCAGACTGCTTTGTGGAAGATGTCCTTGTTTGCTTGAAAAGATCAGGTGGGACCTTTCTTAGTGAATCTAATGAAACCTTCTCTTGGAATTCTGAGAGCCAAAGATTTTGATTTTGGGAGATCACTTTGAATATACACATACACATTCAAAAATAGGACACAGAAGTATTGTTTTTAAAATTATTCTGGCTATTCTATTCGACATTGCAAGAAAAAAAATCTTTGGAAAAACAGAAGAGTGCACCAGTACTGGACTGTCAAAATGAAAGCCACGTCAGGGAGGGCCCATGTGCAAAGAGCCCTGTGCCACTTAAAGCTTGGGGTCATAGGCTTGCCTCTTTCAGAAGCTTTTTAGTGTGATAAAAATACAGCCTAGAAGATTAAATAAAGAACAGAGTTCATGGATTCATCATATACTTTAAATCTTGTGTTTTAAAATGAAGCTGGTTATGAAGGGATGACTTACAAGATATTCCACAAGGGAATTCCAACAGAAGTGTTTCAGGAGACTAAACGATTATTAGACTCATACCCCTGAAAGTTGTATTTTAAAAGATCAGAGGTTTAATCACTGCAATCCCAGTGCCTTCAATAAAAGCATATTTAAATTAAGGTGCCTCATTCAGAAAGCTATTAACAAGGGTGTTTCAGTATATTCATAAACATTTTACTTTAAGGGTGAAAGTTTAGAACATGAGTTTGAAGGATATGGTGGGAAGTAACCAACTTCCTCCTGGATCACATATCCACTAAGAAATACCTTTTACGCTTAAGAACACTGCTTCTAGGCCGGGCGCGGTGGCTCAAGTCTGTAATCCCAGCACTTCGGGAGGCCGAGATGGGCGGATCACAAGGTCAGGAGATCGAGACCATCCTGGCTAACACGGTGAAACCCTGTCTCTACTAAAAAACATACAAAAAATTAGCCGGGTGAGGTGGCGGGCCCCTGTAGTCCCAGCTACTTGGGAGGCTGAGGCAGGAGAATGGCGTAAACCCAGGAGGCAGAGCTTGCAGAAACTAGAAGATGTAATATAAAAGACTCTAGTATGTAATTTACTAATAAAAATATAGTACTAATTCTGAAATAGATAAAAATGAAAACAATGATCTTTTCATTTACATATTGCTTATTTTTTAGTCATATGAGAAAATTAAACATGAGGACAGTGGGAAAACATTGTACTTTAAACTATTAATTCGAAAAGGCTCTTCTGGAGTTTTATGAAAATATATTTGCCCACTGTAATTTAAATATTTTGATAAATGTTATACTCCATAAGATAACCTTCATATAAATTGGCCTCCCAGGATTTAAAGCATAGAAACATAGTCTTTTTATTTTTTTAAAGAATGTTTTAGTTTGTCTGCTTATTTGTTCTTATTGAGGGTTTTCCCCACTTAATAAGGTCTCGGCACATATTTGTATTTAACTCCCAAGACCACAAAATTTAATCTTATCCATGAAGCATCTCAGTTTGAGAGCTGATCTCCCAGAGCACTTCTTGCCTGACACTTGGTATATGATGTTACTCTCTCTTGTGCTGTGGTTTAAAGCTAGTAGATAGTGGAGTTTGGGATCTAAGACCCAGTGTAGTGGACATTATAGGCTGTACTCAACCGCTTCTTCTTTCTTCTTCTTTTCCCCTTATGTGCAATTAAATCTCTGCGATATAAAACAGAATACTCCCTGCAACAAGGACCATCCTGTTTCTGTATCTCCCATAGACCATGAAGCTATGCTGTACATAAAGAAAGCACTCAGGAGCTACTAGCTGATCAGGTGAACTGAGTTAAGTTGTTTTATGGGCCAGAGGAGGCCATCCCTGAAAAAAATCATAAGTAAGCTCTAGTGCATGCAATTTTTATGTGTGTGTGTGTGTGTGTGTGTATGTTTAAATATATATATGTATATATACACACACATATATACATACACACATACATACACATACATATATGCACATACTACATATATGTATATATATAATTCTATGTAATTTCATCTGAACCTGATTTCTATGAGGTATGGAGGAAAGCGTTACATTATTCCCATTTAGTATATGTGGAAAATGGAAATCAAGAAACTAAATTATTCCCATTTAGGCCAGGTGTGGTGGCTCATGCCTGTAATCCCGGAACTTTGGGAGGCTGAGGCAGGCAGATCACTTGAGGTCAGGAGTTCAAGACTAGCCTGGCCAACTAAAAATACAAAAATTAGTTGGGCAGTGGTGGGCATCTGTAATCCCAGCTACTCAGGAGGCTGAGGCAGGAGAATTGCTTGAACCCAGGAGGCAGAGGCTGCGGTGAGCTGAGACCACGCCACTGCACTCCAGTCTGGGTGGCAGAATGAAAGCCTGTCTCAAAAAAAAAAAAAAAAAAAATCTCATTTAGTAAATATGGAAAATGGAAATCAGGCAATTTTATGAATAAAAAAATGTATTTATTGGTTTTGAGGTAATCAAAATTAGTTGTGGTCTACAAACTGGTCCCCAAAACTCCTCATACTCAGTTCAGTATCTTATCCCCATGACTACATTACAACTTTTCACATGTGAAAGATGTTCATATATTTAAGCCCTAAGTGAAGAAAAATGAGAAGTTGGATAAGGAAATTAATTTCAACATATTAACCAGATAATCTGCATGTCTGTTATTTTTTCAAGGGTCTTACCATCACTGTGAAAGCATGCACGGTAGGGCTGTTAAATGTTGGATCGTTGGGTTTCTCCTGGTAGACCACACAGTAATGGGAGATAATGCCATTGGGAGATTCTGGCTTTGTCCAATTCAACAGAACTGAATGAGCACTGGTGACTTGAGCCCAAGGAGCTGGAAAATCTTGAGGTGGGGCTTCCAGAGTTCGTGTTAATGACCACAGACTCTCCACGGAACCCTTGGAGTTACAGGCTCTGACCCGATATTCATAGAGCGTGAAAGGTCTCAGGGTGTCTCCTTCATCCGTAAATTCAAGGGCTCCTTCTGACCAGATAAATAAAAGAGACTCCTCTTCAATGCCAGCAGGGCGTCTGAAAGGAAACCAAGCAGGCAACCAGTGACAGCTGCACACTTCAAAACAAAGTTTGTAGATGGAGTAAAAAAATTTTTGTTTAGAATTTGTTATCAACTCAACTTTTCAGCTGTTTCTTCCTGGTGTCATAATAAAGAAAAACCAGATGGAGAAGTACTCTAGTGGCCTAGCTCCTATGATTTTTAAAGTGTAGTTGACACACACACACACACACACACACACACACACACATATTTGATTATAAAAGAGTTCATATGCTTTATAGAAAACATGGAAAATACAGAAGAAATATAAAAAGCACAAAAGGTGAAACCTCATCCATAATCACATTTTATTGTCTTCCAGATGATTTGCTGAATAACAAAATACACATGCAATGCAAAAAAACATGTAAATGTTTTTTAAAATACAGAAGCATACATTAAGCATTATTAATGCATTTTTATGTATTTTCTAGATCTGTGTGCGTGTGTGCGTGTGTGTGCATGTATGCATGCAGTTATATCGAGGTTTTATTTTTTGCACACCTGGAACCACAGGATATGGAATTAGCAGAGGCTGATATAATTGGGAATCCTTACCCTTCTGTGGTAAATGGATTGCAGCTGGGGTCCCAATGTGTTTGTTTCCCTGTATCCACGCCTTTAGCGAGTATGCTTGTAAACTCGCTCTGGGCTTAGCTATATGACTTTTTTGGCTAATGGGACAGTAGCAAATATGATGGTTGCAGAGACTTCAAAAGTGTTTGCACATTGAGGATGATCGTTTTGCGGCTCTTAGGACCATAAAATTACTGTGTGAAAAAGCCCAGGCTTGCATACTGGAAGATGAAGAACTACGAAGGGAAGTCCGGAGTTCCTATTTTCTCTCATGCAGCACAGTGCTCTTTTGCATTTGTTCCCAGGATGTTTAAAAAGTATTTTAAATTCACTTCTTTGATGCCATTTACTTTCTCTTCATTTGAATTTTCTCTTCTATGATTTAAATCATAACCTCTCAAAGTATGGACAATCGTTTCTTATACATCAAGACCACTTTTTTTCTACATTTATTGTTGTTATACATCAACAACTTTATTAACACTTTTATATATCCGTTATTGTATTAGAAACAAGGACAAAAAGATGAATAAACCCCTTACCTAAAGGAATAGGTAGCTGAGTAGAGGAGCTGGAGCTATATGCAAATTAATGAAAATAACATGATAAGTAATATAATAGGAATTGTTTTTAGAGTTTTTTGTTTTATTTATTTATGTATTTTATGTATTTATTTATTTATTTTGAGACTGGGTCTCACTCTGTCACTCAGGCTGGAGTGCATTGATGTAACTGCAGCCTCAAACTCCTGGGCTTAAGAGGTCCTCCTGCCTCAGTCTCCTGAGTAGCCAGGACTATAGATGTGTGCTACTAGGCCTGGCTAACTTTTGAAATTTTTTTGTAGAGATGAGGTCTTGCCATGTTTGTTGCCCAGGCTGGTCTTCCTCAAGCAAGCCTCTGACCTTGGCCTTCCAAAGTGCTGGGATTACAGGCATGAGCCACCATGTCTGGTCTGCTTTAGAGATCTTTAAAGGACAAAAGTCAAATTCCTTTTAAATGTCTCCCCTAAAACCTGGTAAAATGCAGAGTATGATCCCAAAATTATTTCAACTGTCTGAGATTGTTAGGCTAATCTTTAGATTTTGTTGATACAAAACTAGGGCCACATGCATACTCTTTTGGTACTAAATATATATAGCATTACAATAGAAGTAAGAGAAATGGAATGGTCAGTTGTTGAGATGGCCTATATATCTGATACTTCATTTGGAGCAGTTATTTCCTCATCCACAGGTAAAATCATGATGCAGGTTTGATAGAAAGCGAAATTCTGGAGGAATTGTGATCTCTGTGTTCCCAACATCTGAGCCCAGTAAGTGTTCAATACTTTTTTTCAAGTGAAAGGCTAAAAGTTATGTAATCCCATGACTTCTCTGCATCTTTGCCTCTTTTCCATCAGTTCTTATTTCCTATCAAGGCAGTATTCTAGGTTGGGGGAGAATGCAACCAAGACATTGACCCTCCTCTTTCAGCTCTCTCTCTAGTTGAGAAGAGAGTGATGAATGCATCAATATTTTCCAGGCTGTTAAGAGTATTTAATTAACACACTCTTCAGAAGCTGAAAAATTCACATGCTGCCATATCAGATTAACCAGCTCCATCAAAATGTAAAGGGTTATTAAGACAAAGTAAATGACAGTACCTCTCCCAAATACTCAGAATATGTAAAATCTTTGGCTTTGGGAATCTGATGATCCTCAAGTTGATAAATCATGATGACCTAAGTATGAGCAATGACAAGCGTCCTGCTGGAAGCTATAGAGGCTTCATAGACACCTCTCAGTGACCTGCAATTATGGTTCGGCAGCCCACCTCATTATTGCTCGCTACCATGCATGGACCAGATTCTGCACTCAGTGAAGGTTTGCAGGGTTTGGCCTTTGTACTTGCTGCAGATATCAGATACCAGGTGTGTCATTGGGGGAGATCCATTCTAATGAGAACAGCAGGGCTCATAGCGAAGGACTCCTCTCAGTGATTTTTAAAAAGGTGTTTGCTAGGATCACAATACAGCAAACAAACCTATGACGGTCTATGGGGAAGTAACATTTTCTATTTTGTCTAGCTTCAGCCTTTCCATGACAATTCAATTAATTTTTATTAAACTCTCATGAATTTCCAAATTGAGATGTAGTCATGGTTTCTGTAAAGCTGACATTCTTAAAAAATGTGCCTAAAATTTGGTTTTTAAATATATATATACTATTTAAAAGATTGAGTATTTTGTTGGTCTCAAGTTTATCCACCAAAATAATTTAAAGGTGCGGCCTGGTTAAGTATTTCTTATCACTATTGAATTCTTGAAAAATTAATATCGTGGACAGGTAAATGTCCCATTTGCACTGCTAAAAAACAGAATCTCTTTATGTCTGAATACGTTTTTTTTTTTTTTTGAGGCGGAGTCTCGCTCTGTCACCCAGGCTGGAGTGCAGTGGCCGGATCTCAGCTCACTGCAAGCTCCGCCTCCCGGGTTTACGCTATTCTCCTGCCTCAGCCTCCCGAGTAGCTGGGACTACAGGCGCCGCCACCTCACCCGGCTAGTTTTTTATATTTTTAGTAGAGACAGGGTTTCACCGTGTTAGCCAGGATGGTCTTGATCTCCTGACCTCGTGATCCGCCCGTCTCGGCCTCCCAAAGTGCTGGGATTACAGGCTTGAGCCACCGCGCCCGGCCAAAATTAATTAATATCATGGACAGGTAAATGTCCCATTTGCACTGCTAAAAAACAGAATCTCTTTATGTCTGAATATGTTTTGAGCAGAAGTGGTTGAGTAGACCACAATTATTCCTAATCTATTTAAGATTTAGGCATCACCTGTTCATTTAACTGGAAGTGTTTCCTCCTGAGTAGCCTGTGTTTAGAGAAATCACATTTTCAGTTCTCTCTGAATAGCCAAGTGGTTATTCTTTGCTCAAGCTCATTTGGAAGATACTTCAGGAATGTATTTTTCCAACTAGAGTTAGTGTAATGTTGCCTAACACTAAGAGGAAAACAAAAATAAGTATAAAAACTAGGAACCATATATTTTTAAAGGCATTCACACTTCTGTGGTCTCAATGTACAATGTTTTTAGGAGCTCCTTATTCCTTCTCTCCCCTCCAGCAATTGTCACTGCTTATTTTCAAAAGCAATTGAAACAAAATCCTAGAACCCAATGCACTACAACAATTTTAAGGTTATGAAACTGCCAGCCCCATTCCATGAAGAATATTAAAAATATTCTGAGTTTAAATAGATAATCAGAAACATCTGTAGTCAGAGGAGATAGGTTGGAGGTCCTGGCTCTGCCACTAAGTTCAATGACCTTGGGTGAACTTGCCTGTCTGTGTCCTCTAGTTTCTATTTCATTTTGCAAAAAGGAGTTAACAACCTCATAGTGTACAACAAACCTCTGAAAATTCTTATAAAAATTAAAACATAAAAATCATTGGGTAAAATGTAATGCACGATCTGAATGAAGTTATCTTGGAGATGATGGGCATCTGGCATTGAACAAGGAGGTCATCGCAACAGTTTATATAAGAATAAATGCAGATCTGAACTAGATTGCTGAGAGGACAAATGGAAACACAGGTGATTTACAAAATGCTTTGTGAATGTTGAATCATCAAGTTTTGGTGTGAGTAGACATTCTGTTGCTGAGGGAAGAGACATCACAAACCTTTCAAAAATTTTAAGACTTAGTCCTTTTAAAAATTCTTTAGAGATTTACCATGTAAAATGGCCTATGCTTATCCTTAATCTGCTGATTCTCAAAAGGACTTACCTTTCTGCAATTTCTAGTCCCATGTTATACTTTAGTCATCATCAAATGCTTGACTATAGTTTCTTATATTCTATTGTATTTCATAGTTCCATGGCTTTGGTATCTGCTACTTCTCTGGCAATACCCTTCCCCATCTTCTTGCTTATTCTCCATTTTTTTTTTTTTTTTTTTTTGAGACAGATTCTTGCTCTATCACCCAGGCTGGAGTGCAGTGGCACAATCTTGGCTCATTGCAAGCTCTGCCACTGGGGTTCATGCCATTCACCTGTCTCAGCCTCCTGAGTAGCTGGGACTACAGGTGCCCGCCACCACATCTGGCTAAATATTTGTACTTTTCAGTAGGGTTTCTCCGTGTTAACCAGGATGGTTTCGATCTCCTGACCTCGTGATCTGCCCACCTCAGCCTCCCAAAGTTCTGGGATTACAGGCATGAGCCACCGCACCCAGCCTCTCCTTTTTTCTATAAGCTAACTACAACATCTTTTAAAATTCTAGCCCCATATCACTTTTTCTAGAAAGTCTTTTCCTTGCTTTTCTCTTAAATAAGAGTTATCATATCCTTCTATCTGCTATCTCTTTTTTTCTAATTTATATTAGGCTACCTTTGCATTGCTACAAAAATTCTTGAGGTAGGCTACTTTTTAAAGAATAGGGATTTAACTGGCTCACAGTTCTGCAGGGTGTACAGAAAGCATGATGCTAGCATCTGTTTATGAGACTCGGGAAGCTTACAATCATGATGGAAGGTGAAGAAAGAGCAAATGCATCAGGTGCAGAGAACAGGAGCAAGAAAGAGGTGGGTGGGAGAGGGGGAAAGTCCTAGACATTTAAACAACCAGATCTCCCATGGACAAACTGAGCAAGAACTCACTTATCACCAAGGGCATGGTGCTAAACCATTCATAAGGGATCTGACCCTATTATGCAATCACCTCCCACTAGGCCCCATCTGTGACATTGGGAATCTGTTTTTAGCATGAGATTTAGAGAGGAAAAACATACAAACTGTATTATTCCACCACTGGCCTCCCAAATCTCATCTCTTTCTCACATTTCAAAATGAAATCATGTCTTCCCAATAGTTCCCCAAAGTTTTAACTGATTACAGCATTAACTCAAAAGTCCAAAGTCTCAAGTACCAAGTCCAAACTCTCATCTGGAGACTCATCTCCTTTCATCTATAAGTCTGTGAAATCAAAACAAGTTATTTACTTCCAAGATACAATGTGGGCACAGGTATTGGGTAAACATTCTCATTGCAAAAGGGAGAAATTGGCTGAAACAAGTCTGAGACCTGGTATGAAGACATTAAACCTTAAAGCTCCAAAATAATCTCTGTTAACTCCATGTCCCACTCCAGGACACACTGCTGCAAGCACTAGGCTCCTAAGGGTTTGGGTAGCTTCACCCCTGTGGTTTTGCAGAATGCAGCCCCTGTGGCTGCTCTCACACATTGGAGTTGAATGCCTACGGCTTTTTTCAGGATTCAAGCTGTCCATGGTTTCTGGGACCTAGAGAGAAGTGGCCCCCTTCCAACAGCTCCATCAGACAGTGCCCTGATGGAGACTCTGTATGGTGGCTCCAACACCACACTTGCCCTCTGCACTACCCTAGTAGAGTTTCTCTGTAAGGGCTTCACCCCTGTGGCAGGCTTCTGCCTGGGCACCCAGGCTTTCTCATATATCCTCTGAAATCTAGGGGGAAGTTGCCAAGGTCTCCTTCATGCCTGCATTCTATGCATCTGCTAACTTAACACTACACAGCACCTACCTGCAATGTATCTGAGGCCCTTTGAGCTGCAGCTGCAGCAACAGAAGTCAGGTTTGGGAACAGTTCCCAAACCTACACAGGGCAGCAGGGCTCTGGGCCTGGCCCTCAAAACCATTCTTTTCTCCTAGGCCTCTGGGCCTATGTTGAGAGGGGCTGCCTGTAAGATCTCTGAAATGCCTTCTAGGCCTTTTCCCTATTATCTTGGATATTAACACTTGGCTACCTTATAGTCATGCTAGTCTCTCTTGAAAGTGGTCACTCCACAGTCTGCTTGGATTCTGTCTCCACCACAGGGCCAGGCTGCAACTTTTGTGAACTTTTGCTCTCTGTTCCCCTTTTACATAAAAGTTCCACCTTTGAATCATTCCTTTGCTCCCTATCTGATTTTAGGCTGTTAGAAACAGCCAGACAAAGTCTTGAATGCTGCTTTGTTGTTTAGAAATATCTTCCACCAGTACCCTAGGTTATTACTCTCAAGTTCTCACTTTCACAAATCCCTGGGGCATGGATATAATGGAGCCTAGTTCTTTGCTAGGGCATAACAAGGGTGACCTTTACTCTAGTTCTTAATTATTTGCATCTCAAATCTCATTAGCTGGGTCTTCACTGTCCATATTTCTATCAGCATTTTGGTGAGAACTATTTAACCAGTCTCCAAGTAGTTCCAAATTTTTCCTCACCTCCCTGTCTTCTTCTGAGCCCTCCCAATTCTTTCAACCCCTGCCCTTTACCCAGCTCCAAAGTCACTTCCACATTTTCAGGTATCTTTATAGCAACACCCTACTTCTGGTATCAATTTTCTGTATTAGGCTGTTTTTGTGTTGCAGTAAAGAAGTACCTTGGGAGCAGGTGATTGCAGTATGCAGTTTTTCCACCATTTGGAAAACCAACTTAATTTCACGCTTCCTCCTCCAGACAACTGCACCAGTGGCAGGTGCCCCTCCTCAACTGTCTGAGTCCCAGCTTCATAGGCAACCTCCTCTATGTATTTACATTTTAATAATTCTAACAACTCCCCTTTGTTCCCTCAGTTCTAAAGGTGTTAGTTGTTTCCTGTAGTTGTTACCTCCATGATATCTTAGAGTTCTCTTTTTATGCTTTTAGTTACCTAGTTAAAAAATTTATAACTTCTTACTAATTATTTATATTAAATTCCTTCTGTTAAAGTAAGTAGTGTAGTTCCTCTTTCTTGATCAGACTTTGATTATTACAGAAAGTGATGGTGATGTTCACATGAAGAAGGAAATAGGAAAATTGGAAAGAGAGTGATGATAGATTTGCATCTGGGCTCACAAAATTTATTATTTTGTCTTTAGTAGACCATATGATATATTGATTATAAAAATTAATAAGAAAACACAGATGAACAAAAGTAGAAGTATTTAAAAGAATCATTGATAGCCTAATATTTGGAGATAAGCACTGCTAGCACTGTTTTGGTGTTTAATATTCCAGACATTTTTGATATACATATACATGTAAAAAATATACTGTATATTTAAAGGAAAGCAGAATCCTACCAGGCATGCTGTTATGCAAGCCGCTACTTTTATAACCATGAACCTCTTTCCTTGACTTTAAATGTACATCTACAACTGCCAGATAGATTTATCTTTCTAAAGCATGGCTTTGGACAACATATCTAGGATAACTTTCTATTTTTATCATGCTTCATATTTAACAGTAATTTCACACATATTATTATATTATTTCCTTTAATTCTTACAGAATTCCAAGAGGTTGATTATTTTTTATATTCACTATCTTCTCTTCACATAAAAATGGAAAATTAGGGAACACAGTGATTTGCCTAAGGTCACATAACTAGTAAGTGTTAGAGCCAGGCCCTGAAAGTCATATTTTCTGATTACAAATGCCACATTCTTTCCACTATATTACACTGCTTCTCTATTTACCCCCTAAACCTTTAGCAGCTCACTTTGCCTCTGAATAAAAAACCTAAACTCCTTAGATCCAAAATCTATCATTAAGCTGATCTTCTAATTGTCCCCTACTAATAGCAATGACTCCAGTCAAACCTGACCATTCCTTGAATCCTATGCTTACGTGTTGGAAATTTTTCTTATTCTATTTATTTTATTCACTTATGATGTCTTCACCATCAGGCCCTGCTTGTTAAAATCCCTATTTACCACAAGTAAAACAGAATAAAAGTCCTAAAATGAACCCGATGCACATGGGAATTTTGTATGAGTGACACTTCAAATCAGTGGATTATGAAATAATGTTGATGAACTAGTTAGCATTTTATAAGAAAATGAATTCTTATGTAATTTCCTATAACAATATTAATTCTATATTTAGAAATAAGGAGTAGAGCCATAAAAGTGCTGGAAGAAATAATTAATGTGTTATTTTTAATATGATCACCAAAGGGAGACTTTCTTTAATGTGGAAAGAATATAGACAATAAGAAATAATCCAGTAGAAAATTAGTCTAAGAATTTATAATATATTATACACACCTCTCCCAAATAGAAGATAAATATTTTAAGTAAATGAACAATCTTACTATAATGATCAAAACTTGAATTAAAACAACAAAAATGTACCAGTTAAAATATTGAGCTGACAGATTTGGAAGATTGACCCTGTATTAAAAGTTTTCAGAATTATAAAGTCTTACATAAAATATTTGGAAGACAACTTAGGAATACTCAACAATTTTAAATGCACAAAAAGTTGACCCAGTACTTCTAGTACTAAGAATAATTCTCTGTATACTTACTGTAAGAATATTTATTAGAGAATTGCTGTGATAACGAAAACTTGAAAATCACCTATCTTGCCATCACCAGGGTACTGGCTAAATAATATATGATACACATCCATATAACAGAATATTGATGAGTCATTAAAAGAAATTAGGTGTGTATGTGTGCAGAACAATATGGACAATATAATTCTTTTTATGAAGAAGAAAATACAAATAGAAAACATTAATGTTAATATATTAAAATTAATCATGTTACTTCTATTAGTGAAAATTATGTATGCCATGAGTAAATCATAAGAATGAATAATAACCTTGGTAATCTTCTCTACTGTTAAAATATTTTTTCCAACAAATGTATTTCTCTTACAATTTAAATAGTCATTAAATCTTTATTTTATAAGGCCTAGTCTCAATAGCATCAACTTGATGAAGTGTTCCATGAATATTGTAGACAGAGAATTCTTCTCTAAATTTTCTGGTAAATATTTCTTTTTTTCCAATATATATTTTATGCTTTTGTTTGTTTATTTAGCTTGTCTTCTATCTCCCACTGTAGTGAAGATCATTGGTGAAAGGGCTTAGGTCTCATAGATCTTTGTGTCTCTCAGTAGATATGTACATGTATGGACAGATGGATGTCTGTCTTCTGTCTATCTGTATCTATCTATATAGATATTCATATCTATATCCATCTTTCCACCCAATACAAATTGAATTACATCAAAATTCCTTTGCCTTTGATTCAATGCTCGTCTTTTCTTAGTTAACTCAATCAGCTTAATTATCCATTTTATAAATTGTTTTCACTTTCCTACTTTGAAAACCTTTTCATATCATACAGTCTTCAAAACTATTTCAGATTTTATCCTTTAAAATATTACTAAATACTCAGAAGGAAGTGCCATCATTTGTTTCTATTTGCACAGTGTTTACAGGGTGTTTGTATATAGTTTTGTCCTTCAATGTACATTGATCAAATCTTTTTTTTTATTTAAAGAGAAAGCTCATGAGAATAATAAACCCCATGAAATTTGGTTTCTGTTAAAATTAAAGCTCCTAATGGGAGGATATTATTTTATTACATGTTTCGTAAAGTCTCAATTTAATGTATTTGATGGATTTTGTAGATGGAAGTGATGAGATTTTTGCCACTTGCAAGATTACAGATATAAAATAAAGGGGGAATACTGAAGAATCACTATTATGCAAGCGAAACTTATTGAGAGGAGGAAGCAGATGTCCAAGATAGTCTTGTCTATATGTGGTCAACAAACAGATTGCAAAACACTAACTTAAATGTTTGTCTCTATTCTTTACAAAATTTTCTGTAGCAAATATTTTGTTGTAACTTATATATAGTCAACAAAATAGCTTAAATTAACAGATAAACTAAGCAGAGGGAATCATATCAACAGCTTGTTCTTACTAGGTTACTTTGTTTTGTTTTTGAAGTCATAAACATCTTCTGTCTTTATTAAGTCAGATATTTTTAATAGGATAATATCTAGAGGAAATATTTAAACAATAAAGGACAGTTACAGAAGATAAAATGATTCAGGGGCTTGGTGAGAAAAGAGTGGCAAACATTTTCAAATGAGATTTACAAGTGGGCTTCCTGCAAGTTAATAAAAATATCTGCATAGGCCAAACCCCATCTTTGGTTTGAACTAAATGTACTTCCTTTGGTGCTGATAGAAGAAAGAGAAGGCCAATGATGAAGCTGAAATTACATGCCATAACCTCCTCAGAAATACTGCAGGCTGGTGGCTATAACTATATAAAGGACTCTGTGTAGTCTCAGAATGAAAAAGAACGATGTGTCTCCATTCTATTTCTGTCCTTACAAATTTCTGGGGTTTTTTTTTGCAGCTATCTAAGAAAAATTTGATATTGTTGTTGTCTAAGCACATTTAAACTTCAGCTGAAATAACTGCCAAGTGATTCATGCCTATGTAGGTGAATATAACGATTGTATCTGGAGCCCCAGTGCACCATTTTCATTTCACTTTAAATAAAAAACAAAATGTATCTATGTCAGTCAGTGCCCTTCTGCTGTACTCAGAGGTATCAAACAGGCTACAATTATGATTGTGAAGTGATTGTGTCACATTGGAGGAAGGTTTATTGCTTTTGAGTCTGCTAGGCAGTAACACATTCTGTTTCATATTACTCTTTATATCATTGTTTGGCTGTGACTAGAATAATCAGATGCCATCAAACGCTGTCAAATTCAATTTACAGTATTTTTCATTGAAGCGGCTTTCTGCATTATATTTCCTGTTTTCCCTCTCTATAGCTGCCATGGAATAGTCACTGTAATCAGGACCTTTATTTACAAAACTAACAGAGTGAAGCCACGTCCTGGTCTATAACAGATACTTTATTTCCGTTTATTCTGAATAGGAATTTGATGTGCTTTTCTCATTCAATTATCATTAAGTAGATGAAAGAAAACTATTTCAAGAGGGTGGGCATTTTAGAGCCTGCACTAATGTGCTTAGTGTAAAATGTAAATTCACATTAGCCACTTTTACGTGTTCATGTGTATTTGAATCAGAAATATTATTCTTCATATTAATGTTTGCTGAGAAGAAATGTGGCTTGCTCATTTTTGGTAATGTCATTTACATAACCAGAAATGCAATAATATTTTTTCCTTTTGTAATTTTTTCTATAAGCCCTTAGCTCATCACTGAAGACTGATCTGAATCAAAGGATTTCAATATCTACAGTTACAAGAGAAGCCTAAGTAAGTTTCACTAAGTTTCCAGGGCAGAGGACCAAACAAGGGAAGGTCTGAGGCTGCTGGAGACACTAATAAAGGATGTTGAAGAGGTGCGGGGTATGAGGGTCTGAGAAGAAAGGTGTTCTGCTTTGTACACTCAAAGGAAATACATTGCTTTCAGAATGGGATTGGGTTTTTCAATCTGCACATCCTGTATGTCTACCAATGATTGTGTTTTCTGTCTTAAGTAGCAAGCCATCAGTTGACAGGTTATTTGCCCCATTGGCTCTTTGCATTGTACTTTCTACTCACCTCCCTCTCACTTTCTCTATTTAATCTCTTCTTCTCACCCTACCTACATCTCTCCCTCATGCTCCTCCTTTGCCTGCTCCTTCTCCTTCTCATTCATTATTTATTTAAATAATACATTAATTTAAAGCAATGTTCATGTTGATCAGGTGAAGACTAGAGCAAAATATCCTTCAAACCAAAATGTTCATGGTCTATCTCTCTCTTCCACTATTTTCTCTCTCTCTCCCAATCTCTCTTTGTCTCTCTCTCTTTCCTCAATCTTTCTCTCCCTCTCTTCCCTATTCCCTCTTTTCTTTATTTTAGGTAGGTACACTCAATAAATTCTGCACATGATGGAACAAGCTGCTATAACGCCATCTAACCAGTGGAGTGGAGGCTTATTAATTTAATGACAGAAGGAAAACTGGAGAGGAGAATCCCTTTTTCTGCTTATGAAAAGCACCATCTTTGGAGGAGGAGAAAAACCTTTTAAATCTCTACATAATAAGTAATGAGAAATATTAGAATTCTTGTCTTGTTTCTGGTTTCCTCTCTGGAAAGACTATGTTTTCTTGGTCAAGCAGTGGTCCCTAACCTTTTTGGCACCAGGGACTGGTTTTGTGGAAGACAATTTTTCCACACACTGGTGTGGTGCAGTTAGAGGGTATGGTTTCAGGATGAAATTATTCCACCTCAGATCATCAGGCATTAGTTTCTGACAAGGAAGGCACAACCTAGATCCTCCACATGCGCAGTTCACAATAGGGTTTGCACTTCTATGAGAAACTAATACCACCACTAATCTGACAGGAGGTGAAGCTCAGGTGGTAATGCTTGCTCACCGGTCACTCACCTGCTGTGTGGCCTGGTTCCTAATGGGCCACGGACTCTGTGGCCTGGGGGTTAGGAACCTCTGCTTTAGAGGGCTGTTCTGTCCCATCACTAAATATAAGTCTATGTGGGTTATAAGGTCTCAGTTTTCAAACAGATCTCTATCCAAAATGTTATATGGTAGTTATGACTTTTTTCCTTGGTTAATTTGTAAAAGTTTGAGCACCAGTCTTAGTCCCCACTGTTAGGTGCTACAAACAAACAAACCAAACAAACAAAAAACCCGCAAAAACAAAACATGAATTCCCATTCATGCTCTTATTGAAATATAAAACGCACTTGATTCTGCCGTGTTGGAGCATTACACATTCTTAAATAACTAAAAATAATAGTAACAGCCAATCTTACCTGTAAACAAAGTAGTTGATGATGATTCCATTTGGTTTTTCAGGCGGCATCCATTTAATCTGTATGCAAGCTGATCCCAGTGCCTTAAGAACAGGAGAATTAAGATCCATCGGGGCTGCTTCAGGTGTTTTGACAAACATCCTACTGCTAACTCCACAACTTCCTTGAAAATAAATTGAGGTCTTCAGTAATTTTTCAAGCAAGGAAAAGAGCTATATATTCATATAGAAGGGTACTGATATCATGAAAATTACTTTTACCTGTGCTTTTGCATATATACTTGTACATGTGTTTCAGATTATGGGATGTGAACATTTAAATAGAGAATCATTTCTGGAAAACCCATTAATTAGCCACATATTTACACAGACATAAACAATAAGGCATATTCTTGTCTGAGCTCAAGTTTCTCTATTTATTGTAGTCATTCTAACCAGAAAGTGATAATGCACTTGAATTTCACAAGTGTTTGTGTGGCCTATACATCTTGTATGCTTTTAATAATATTTTATTTTGCCAATATTTTAAACTTATGGACATTATTCAAACACACAAGAATCAAACAATTTATTTGAAGGATATTGTACCTCCATTGCACAGTTTCAGGGACACGGAGATGCAGATGTTGACTTGCACTTAAATCAATAAAACATTCATTTAAAATTATTTTCATGTTTATCAGGTGAAGACAGATCAGAGAAAGCAATATCCCTCAAACAAAAATGCCATGGTCTATTTTTTAGAGAAAAGTGGACAAACCGACTAGCAATTTCTGATGAGTTCAGCATAGCAAAATTGCAGACTCATAATTCTAACCAACTCCATGAGAACTAGCACTATGTGAAAAGAGAAATTCCTAAGGACATTCAATACAGGAGTTTTAACTGCACATCAAGTCTGATAAATTTCTTTAAGGTGAAGCAAAATGTTTTGTATATTAAGGTGAGTTACATACTTTATATTATATGTTATATAACACGTATGATGACATCACATATATCATGTTACATATGATATACACATATATTATATAATATATCCATATCTGTTAATGTTTATACTTACTTTAAAAGAGATAAATAAAATAATGTATACCTCTCTTGATTCCCTGTTCTCCCGTCCTAAATCTCAGTTTATGTTTAGCTATTTATCCATTTGGAGAGATAAAGGAAATGGGGGAGGCTTTTCCTTAACACAACACAGATACATGAAAATTTCACTGACCACAGCCTAAACCATGAAACACAAGGTGATAGTTTGTATACATGAAGTAGGGTTCAAGGAAGCACTATAAAATATGCACGATTCATTTGGGTATAATTCAACTTTTAAATAACTTCTCACTTCCTCCTCCTGGATAAAATTTAAATAAAGCCAAGGTAAATATATTTTCTGTGAAATTTTTGGAATACTCATTTGTGTTTTATATTACCAGAGACTCCTTTATGTGAGCTAGGTGTTTTTCTTTCAAAGGGCCTTATAAAACAAGACTTTGCAAACCACCATTTTAATATATTTAAATATTCATGATTTAATGTGCAGAAATGCATAATGCTTCACTCGATGCCAGACTGTGATTTTTCTGGGTAAACAGTCCACTACAAATAAGAAATGAAAAGTTAGTCTTTGTATTTGGACTGAGAATCTATTCCTTTTTAATGACATTTTTTAGTGAAATACTTTTTCGTAAACACCCAGGGCAAATGTCTGAAAAACTTTCACCATTTTGACATGCTTGTATCCTTATCTCATACTGTGTGAATGGAGCCAAATTTTCCAGAAGGGTGGATTGGTGATGACCAATGGAGAAGGCCAGAGGTGTTACACTTCCATCATTGAGTAAGACATTGTACTCCACAGGAATTTTGGGGATGAGAATCCCTTTAAGAGAGAGAGAGAGAACATAAACAAATTATATGTATATATATATAAAAAAATACAGAATGGGCAACAAATGTTTGTCTCTTAAAAATAATGTCTATTTAAAATTTTGTAATTGAGGCCAGGCATGGTGGCTCGTGCCTGTAATCCCAGCACTTTAGGAGGCCGAGGCGGACAGATCATGATGTCAGGACATCGAGACCATCCTGGCCAACATGGTGAAACCCTGTCTATACTAAAAATACAGAAATTAGCCGGTCATGGTGGTGTGTGCTTGTAATCCTAGCTACTTGGGAGGCTGAGGCAGGAGAATCGCTTGAACCCAGGAGGCAGAGGTTGCAGTGAGCTGAGATGGTGACATTGTACTCTAGCCTGGGTGACAGAGTGAGACTCCATCTCAAAAAAAAAAAAAAAAAAAAGTTGTAATTGAAAAATAAATACTTCTTAATATAGCAATTAAAAGCTGCATAAAAGTTAAGTTGGGAAATATTAGACTGTGTATTCCAAAAGTAAGAAATGTGCATAATCGCATAATCTATTTTTAAAAGTGTAATATTTCTATTTAAAGATATACTCTATTGGCAAATAAAAATGAAGGCACATTTCACTTAAAACATATAAGGCAATTATGTTGTCGTATATTTTTTCTAGGCTTACTTACTTTTAAAGTTCATAAAAAACAACACTGATTTTGCTTGTGACAATAATTTTTCTGTCGAGCATTGTGTATGCCTCCTATCTGATATGGATCCTTGACATAACAGCCCATAAAATATCAAATCATGGTCTACCTAGAGAATTCCCAGTGCATTAATTATTGGGCCAGGACAGTTCACTGTCAGTAAGACTTATGGCCCTAAATACATAGAAAATTTGGGTTCAATCATTGCCATTTTTCACCATTCCTTCCTAAAGAAAGTAGGTCTTGTCAGTTTAGCCTCATCAAAATCTATTTACATAATTAAATGCTTGTTAAGTTTTATTTGGTTATGAACAACAGGCATACTTTTTCAAGGACAGGATATGAGTTTTGAATGAAGAATATAATGGAATTTCCTATTACATTTTCTCCTTGATCTGAGAGTTTTTAACATTTATGAGTTTAGTTACTTACTTTTGTAGTACCTACATAAGTCTATCTTTACTCTAGAAACAGTGGAATCTACAGATAACATTACTGAGAAAGCACAGGACTCAATGACCTAAGAGAGATGAAGTCTAAGGAATGAAATGTGGTTTTGCTTTTTATAGATGTGGCCTCTATATTTACCAAGTGGAAGGACTGGTACAAACCAAAGATGCTCCGTATTTTGTGTAGGATAGATGAAAAAGAGGTGTCTGAAGGAGATATTGATCATCTTCAGAAGTACTGATCAATTGCTTCCTCAGGAAAGGTGCTAGATCACGTAAAATTTGGCAACCTAGACTGAGAATGTTTATTTTAAATTTAGAGCATCATGGCTAAACTATCTGGTACCTTTATTCTAGTAGCTTAAACTACTAACATTCTATCATTGATTCCTAAACTCTTATTTCTAGCTTTCTATCTTTCCTGTATTACAGCTTTGTATTTTTAACAGCCTACTAGGCATTTCTACATGGATATTCCTCAGAGCCTATAATCTCAACAAGTCTTAAACAGAACTAGCTATATTTTCCACTCCCAAGCCTGTTCTTTTTCCTAGGTTTCCTCTTTTGGTAAGTCATAATACCATCTTCCCATTTTCCTAGGATGGAAATCTTAGAGTAAGACTTTTAGAGCGGATCCTGCCTTCTTCACTCCCAAACTCAAGTGACTACTAAATTTCATCAATTATTTCTTTGAGAAATTTGGGCTTTATATATAATCAGCAACAAGGAGACTTTGCAGGTATAAACAAGAAAATGAGAGTCTATCTATATTTTAGAATGATAGCACTGTTGGGAAGTGAATAGTGGCTTAAAAACATGAGAGACAAGACATAGGGAAACCAGTTTGAAAGTCTTTACAACGCCTGCAGAAGTAGTACGAACATGAAGAGTCATTTTATTGCATCCCTCTGTTATGCCAGGCAGCATGCACTATCTCATTTAATACTACTAGAATGTCAACTGTATAAATTAGTACTTTGTTTTCTCCAGTGTGGTTCCACTGCCTAGACTTTAGCACAAAGTAGCAGCTCAATAAATGTTAGTTGATTGAATGAATGAACGAACCCTTAAGACAATACTGCATGATAAATACTACTGTTTTTTAAGATGAGAAAACTAAAACTCAGATAGGTTAAAAAACTTGTTTCAGATTGCACACTGATTAATTGGAGAAGCTAGGACTTGAACTTAGGCCCATCTGACAGCAACACTTATATCACTATACTTATGCTTTTCCTTGATAATGGAATCTTAGAGTAGGACACCTGGGGGAAAAATGACAAGATAGGTTTGAGAAAACATGTACAGTAAGGCAGAGTCATTCTTGGAGACTGTTCCAAAGCAAGGAAACAAATGATGGATAAGTAAGAATCATTACTGATGGAACAAGCATATTATAGGTAGAAATTTAAAGTTCTGCAGACCAAGTATTCCAACCTGAAATACACCTGCCCTGAAGATTTATGGGCTCATATCAAAGTATATTCAAATACAGGAACAATCATAGTACTGTAGGTCCTCAAATAATGTTGTTTCATTCAACATTGTTTCATTAATATTGATGAGGAAAAAAATTGATTCCCAGCTACAGCCACTGTCTGTGTGAAATTTACATGTTCTCCCCATGTCTGCGTGAGTTTTTTATGAGTACTCTGGTTTTTTCCCATATCCTAAAGATGTTCTCATTAAATTAATTGGTGTGTCTGAATGGTCCTAGTCTGAGTGAGTGTGGGTGTTGTGTGCGTTTGTTCCCCGTGACGGAATGGTCTTGAGCTGCCTGGTTAGGCCCTGGCCACCCCTACCCTGAACTGGAAAAAGTGTGTCAGAAAATGAATGAATGAATGAATAGTTGTAAAGTAAAGATTCATTAAGTGTGTTACTATCATATAGATGCATAATAATAAACAATGCTGTACAAAAGCCTTCCGTGAGCTTGCCCTATTTGTGATTGCTTTTTACTAATGCATGGTGGTAAGGGGAGTTTCTTCTAATTTCTGCTCAAAAACATTTATTCCTATGGCGGTTGTCACTCGCTGATTTGCCAAAACTTAGGTTAAAAATGATCTTGTTTCTGTTAATCTTTCTTAAATGTATGTATAGCTCATATTTATTTCAGTTTAATATTAGAAGTGTTTTGGTCTTTCTTTGATGATGTTCATTTTGGTGATGTTTTCGTGACCAGAAACGTGCTTTGCAACTTAAATCTTGCTTATGTCAAGTAGCCTAAGCTAAAATTGGTTTCCTTATACATCTTTTCACTCAAAGTTGAAGTTTCCAAGAACCTATCAATGACATTAAGGACTTACTGTATCTCTTTTTGGAATATCGCTTTGATGTGGAAAATTTGGGAAACACATATTTCCCTGTTTGAGGAAGGGGAACCAGCAGAATCCCGTTTCTTTGTTCACTAAAATCGGGTGTGAGTTTTTCTTTCTAAAAGTTCAAGATTAGAAAATTACATGTATGGTGAATGATTAGAACTTTTGCTAGCCAATTGTAGAGTTGAAGACTCTGTAATAGTCACCTCAGAATGAACCAGCTGTAGGACAGAAGAAAATGTTTATGCTGATGTGCCAATGTGCTGAACAAGTATAACTGTTCATACTGTAACCAAAGGACAATGTAATTTTAGTCTCTCGCTATTGCTTTAAAATGAACTCAGTGTGCGTTTTCTACCCTAGACATGGGATGAAAAGTTGGCCTGACCCATGACACTTCCACTTAGTTTCACGTAATAAAGAGTTCTATACTATTTTTCTCCATAAAGAAACAGGAAAAGATGCATAACAAAAATTAAATGCCTAAAAAATAACTTTTTCTCTTTACCGGTATGGTGAATACACGTAAGAGGCCTATTTAAAGGCTATTCTTCCAGGCCTAATTCACCACTCCATGACAAAATTGGCAGTTTTTACTCAACAAGACTGTAATAATTAAAATGAAATTTGAGAGTTGGATAAGGAGAATTGATTATAGAGACCATCTGAGACTCAGTTCATTAATGGATGAGAAAAATTTAAGTGCTGTGCCAGAGGTAAAATAAAGAGTAATGTAATCAGGCTTCTTCTTCCTCTCTGCAAAAAATATTTTTTGGAGCGTGTTGCTTGAGGTAGTAAGAGAGATTGAAGAAGGAATTGGGGACCCTCTCAGTTTGCAATTTGACCTTCAGCAGGAAGATATGCTTATGGAAATTTCCATCCAGAGTATCCTGGAATGACAAAGCGTTCCATATCACATTTTGGGCATTTCTCCCTATTATTACCCTGCCATAGCAGTAAAGCAGGGAGTAATAAAAGCTGTTGTTTGAAAGCACAGGGTTTTTTTGTTTTTCTTTTGAGATGAAGTCTTGCTCTGTCACCAGGCTGGAGTGCAGTGGCGCGATCTTGGTTCACTGAAACCTCTGCCTCGCGGTGAACCCACATATTTATGATAAAATGAAGAGGGGAAGAATTGCTGGAACCTTGAACCTGTTATTGGGCTTAGTTTTCTTCAGATCTTCCTAATATCCTGAAATATAACAGTGTTATCACTCTTTAGCCAATGAGATTAGTAGAAAATGTTTTCCCAAATGATAAATCGTATAATATATTATTTTTTTGGATGAAGACAAACACTAGAATACAATGGCAAATTTACATGAATTTTTAAGATAAAAAGCAAGACATTAAAGAAATTGCAAGCTAATGATGATTGCTTCAGGCTCTGACTTCGGACCACCTGGGATTGCATGTTCATCCTGTCTTCTTTTTTCCTAGGACAGTTCTCACAGAAAAGTTTGACAAACACACATTCATAAAAAACATGCCATCATTCTTGTTGAACTAGACAAACCACAGAGTGGTGTCAGACAGATCAAATCCTTCTTCTGCCCTTATTTCCCAAGCGACCACTGCCAAATTAACTAACCTCTATGAATGTTGTCTCTTCATGTGTAAAATGATGGTACTAATAGCTACCTCATAGAGAGTTGTGAGGATTAAATTAGAAAATAACTGTAAGCCTTTTAATATATTCTCATAACATAGAAAGTACTTAATAAATGGTCAACATCTCTACAAAACAAAATGGAACAAAATGAAATACAGAACAAAAAACAACTATGGCACTGTTTTCATGTGCCCTCAAACACTTTTGAATCTATCTTTCAAATAAAGTTGCTATTCCAACTACAAATAAATGTTACATTCATTCAAGTTAATGTCTTTGTAACACTATTTTGTTATCTGGTTTTATTTTTTATGTGTACTTGGATACGATCAAATTGCATTCCTATGAAAGTATTGTATTATTCATTCTTAGCAGTAATTTGGAGTGGCATTCCCTCGAATTCATCTGAGGTTGTTTTACTTTATGTCTTCAGTCTGTACCTACTGTTCTGCTTCCAGGCCTTGCATCCTTCAAGAAGAAACTTTTGTTGTAAAAACGACAGGACTCCCAGGGGATGAGGGAACAAAACTGTGCTTCTACCGCATGTCAAATATAAAACATAATCTTAATCCAGATTTAAACATGGCTAGCCAAACTATGAGCATAGAAAATGTATTTTTCACCTATTCGTTAATCAGAAATAAATGTCCTTTACATATACCTATGAGGTGCTGAAACAGAAAATGCTCCTCTAAGCCGTGAACACGTCAAACACTGACATGCATTAGGAAAGAGAGCCCCCTCCACTGTCATAATTTACAGGACTGTGACATGAAAGTCTCTTGTGTTCCTACAAACCCTATACCATCTGCAATGAGTCTGAAACGACTGAGCCCCCTGGTATTCTGATGACTAAATGAAATGAAATGGGCATATTTGTTAAAGTCAGCTGGGAAGCCACACGACTTGGTTAGTTCCCGAGTTCATAAATTTATGTCAGAGCAAGAGGAGCAGTGGAAGCTCAGGTGAACCAATTTACCCTAAG
Source organism: Piliocolobus tephrosceles (assembly GCF_002776525.5). Taxonomy (NCBI): domain Eukaryota; kingdom Metazoa; phylum Chordata; class Mammalia; order Primates; family Cercopithecidae; genus Piliocolobus; species Piliocolobus tephrosceles. Next base: position 72,558,820 of record NC_045434.1, read on the forward strand.
TGCAAATGGCAGTTTTGTTATTTGGTGTCAAAGTTACCAGTCGCACAATGACAAGCTGCCATAACACATTTTCTTGTTCACTAAAGAACAAGGATTTCGTTGGTTAATATTCCTTGCAATGCTCCTTTTCATAATTTACAACAACTAGATGCTGATAGGTTATTTAACATTTATGAAGTTAAGATGTAATCAGAAAAACCCTGATTATCTTTACAAATAAAAAGTTAAATTATTCAACTTTTTTTTTTTTTTCTCCATGGCTTCGTTTCACAGCAGGTGCATACTTTACAATGGGACAAGTCAATCAATAATCCTTTTTTAAATCTTTTTTTAGGAGCTGGAACAGGAAAAATTCTAAGAGGAAAAACTATTAATTCAGTTTGATAGAGGCAGTTGTTTCACACCACTTGGTTGCACTTAACATGGTGCTTTTAATAAATCGAGCTACATTCTGCACTCTATAGGTAGGGGCATCTTGATTAGGCCTTTTAGGGGGAACAGAAGTAAAACAGGACCCTCTTGAACTCATTCATACCAACTGTATGGAAATTTAACATTGGTTGTATAATACTTATCATTTATGTCTTTTCTACCTTACTAGATGGTAGGGTCCCTGACAAGAGGGACAGTGTCTCCTTCCTCTTTGTAACTTTTAGGGAGTCCAGCACCATGTTTTGCCCTGAGTGGGGCTCAGAAATCATTTCCATGTTAGTTACACGAATAGAGGAATCAATTTACCCAAAGGCAAATGAATTACATCCCATGAAGTTTTGAGCCACAAATAAAATGATTCTATTGAGTTGTTGGGTGGACTGCTCTTGAATTACATTGTCTTCATTCACACTTCCTATATATAAAGCAAAAATCAGTGTTTTAGCTTTTAAATGGGATTACAGTAGAACTCATGAAAAATCATTTGCTTTAGGCACTGTTTAGGTGGAAAAATATTGAGAAAATATAGAATAGTAGTTTTGAGTCAGACTTGGACTCAGACCCATGGTAGGTCAGCCCTGCTCTGACACCTACTTAAAGAATAACCTAGAGAAAATAGCTTGGAGTGTCTAAATTGACCTTTTACATTAGTAAAATGAGAAAAACAATAGGACATATTACATTAAGTTATTATGAACACTAAATGAGATATTTGTTAATCTCTTAGCAAAATGCCTAGCATATATTAAAACTCAATAATGAAAGATACATTTTTAAATATCCAAAATAAAATGCAAACCATTGAAGTGAGTTTTACATTTTCTTCTGAAACTCACCACTCCTTGTCATTTGGTTATTGCACTTATAAGTTAAGAAAAGTGAAACAACTGTCAATGTTGAATCATCCCAATTAATGTAACATGAATCCTTTAGAAAGCTAATGTAAATTTTGACTTTAAATGAATAGTATCTGATATAATACACTGCAGCTGATGAGTTAACTGAATGCCAAGATGTTTAATGTCCATAAATAGTCCATATTATGGCTAGGTAACCTTTAATCAAAATGATAAATAAAAACATTTATATTTCTAAAGCAATATTAATAAAAATTGTTTCTCAGTGAATTGTTGCTAATTCCTTCTTTAATGGAGTAAGATATTAATGTTAAAGGAAAAGCACCAGTATTTCAATATTGTGTGTTAAACCTAAATGACTCACCATCCTTAGTGAGAAAAAGCATGTGTTTAATGCAATGGCATTGTTAATTAGAACATGATTAAGGGCTAGAACAGTTAAAAATACAGTCATCATCTTGATAAATTAGAAAGACTCATTATTACCTTCAGAGTTTAAATAATTTTGAATGTTTAGATTCTTAAACAGCAGGGTTATCTATCTCCGTTTTTATTCTGAGTAAACCATTTACCTTCCATGAAGCATTTGCTATTTAATTTTCAATAATTTTTAACCTATTAAGGTAACATATATCCTTTGTTTGCTTTAATACAAATGCTCTTTAATATGAATACAAAAGTCCTGATCCAATGTTGAGAGCTGGTAAAAGGTGAGAGGGAATGTTTAGGAATAAACTAACGTGGTTTATATTACATGAAGGTTCAAACAATAATGGAGTTGTACCATGCCATCTCATTTACTTCATGTAACAATATAAGGTAGGCATTTAATATCCCCTTGTACAGATGAGAAACCTGAACTTGGGAAACATTATGCAGCTTGCCCAAGGCCAGAGGACAACTAAATAGTGGAGCCCATTCCGTGTTAGAAAACAATATGTCCTTTTCTGAAAGGTGAAAAAAATTGCACATCCATAAGACAAGAGGCAGTCTTTGGAAAATACGTGTATGTGCTCTGTTTGTCATTAAAGAAGAAATATCTCTCTGTCTCTCTGCCTCTCTCTCTTTGTGTGTGTGTCTCTGTTTAAGTTAATGTAGAGGAAGGATGACTTTAAGAGAAAATCAAATGTTTGAATAATTTTAACTGGCAGGATAGCCACAATTTACATTTGACTGCATAATAGATGTGGAGGCTTGCTCACCATTGTGTTCCTCCATTAATTCAGCAAAATTTTTATAAGGATATGCTGTTTGTACGTCGTCTGATTTAGAGGTTCAAATGATACTCAAAAGGCTAGAGATCTTGATTTTCTAGAGCTTGGAGTGTTTTGGCAATGTTACTACTGACATTTATCAAGAAAAAATAAGGTAAAGTGGATGAGGGTTTACCTGCGAGATAGGGGAATATTTACCAAGACTTTAAAATAGAATTTGGATGATCTCTTTACAGCAATTTGAGAAGTGACTCTCTTCCCCTCCCACCTAACTAAAATCTTCCTGCACCTGGAATCTGGTTTTAAGTCACGTCTATTCCTTCTAGAATGTGTAGGTAAAGCTTTCTGGTTACTGCTTCCTTCACGTTGCAAAATGTTATTGTTGCCATGTGGATATTTCCCCTTCAGGAGCTCACCACCTTCCAAGAATAATTCTTCTGGTTTTGATGCTCCCAGTAAAATACTACTCTCCCAGAACCATCTGGTTTTCACCAACACCCAGCTCTGTTTCTTGGCCCTCTGAGCTACTATTTCAAACATCATAGTTGATCCATCATAAATCTGAGAGACTTTGGTCAATAAATGAAAAGTCGATTTGGATTTAAGGGTTATGCCAAAGACAGGAAGGAACTGGTCTTAAAAGGCAGTAGCAGACAGTAGACCTGAATTTGAATCCTGGCTCTGCAGTGTGACGTTGAGCATATTATTATATCACTTTTTTGATATTCAAATTTCTTACCTTAAGATGGGGATAATGATATTACCTGTCTCCTAGAGTTTTCATAAAAATTAACTGAGGTAAGGCAGAGAAAGAGCTTATCAGTGTTTGGCACATAGTAGGAGTTTAACAAATGGCAAATACACCAAGTAATATGAATATATGTACACAACATTTGTTATCAGTATCACAGGTACTCTCCCACTGGGTATTGTCACTATTCCCTAGATCTTACCTTTCACTAGTAGGACTCATAAACATGTACTAAGACTTAGTTTATTTATAGCATTGGAACAATAATTTGAAAACTGAAAATCCAGTTAATTGTCTAGGTAATTTTTCGGTTGCCAAGTAACCACATAGACATTTTTTCTCCCAGCAACTTACCTGTCTAAGATTACTCTGTTCACATTAACCACAAAACAAAGTGCATATTTAAAAAATCAAATAAAATTCAGCAGTATTTTGGCTTTAGACCATGAGTATCCAATATTTTGGCTTCCCTGGGCCACATTGAAAGAAGATTAATTGTCTTGGGTCACATATAAAACACACTGACACTAACAATAGCTGATGAGCTAAAACAAACAATTGCAAAAAAACCCAAGAAAGTTTATGGATTTATGTTGGGTGGCAATCAAAGCCAATCCAGGCTTTAGGTTGGACAAACTTGCTTTAGACATTCAAGAGAAACTGGTGGATTTATGTTTTCAGAGAAAAAAATTATTGTAATTCACCAGTTTCACTCGGTGAGTGTGATCCACACTTTTGGTAAATCATGTCTATTCCTTTTAGATTTTTGGATGGGTAGGTAAAGCTTCCTAGTTACTAGTTTCTTCATGCTGCAGAGACCATTGTTGTCACATGGCTGTTTTCCCTTCGGCGGCTTGCCATTTTCCACAATTACCTCTTGTAGTCTTGGCATACCACTGAAACACCCAGTAAAACATTGTTTTCCCAGAATCATTTGGTTTCAACAATACCTAGGTCTGTTCCTTGGTCCTTTGGGCTACTATTTCTAAAAGCACTCAGTAGCATATCAAAGTCACATGTGGAGTTTTTTTAAAGCTCTAGATTTCTTGACTCTATCCCAGGAGATTCTTAGTAAATTTGGGGTTGAGAATCTGTCTTTACACAAGCTTCCTAGGTGATTCTAATGTTCGTTCAGGTTTGGGAACTACAGGCATGGACTGTTTTGCCCATTATTCAGTTCTGTGATGTAATCATTTTGTAATGGCAGGGAGTATGATGAATACCTAGAAAACTATTGTGAACAAATAAACAATCTCCACTTACAAATTTATTTTCTTTCTGTTTAAAATATATATTTGTGACTATTCAGGAATAGAAAAATGTTTTTATTATCCAAATCAAAACACAGCGTGAGGTACTTTCCAATAAAATCTACTGTAGATTATACACAAGTCAAAATCATTTGACTGTTTACTGAGTTTAAAATCCTTCTAGGCACCAGGAAAAATGTTTAATTTAAGATTTTAATCTTTCCTTATATTATATGGTTTCTGAAATGGATTTTGTGCATCTTAAACTATAAGATTGACAAGTCTGAATATTACAGATTTATTAACCATTGGTTAAATGGTTAGAGTTAGTGTGTAAAGTATTCTACAATATCCCCTCGGCTGGACCAGAATGAGCAATTTATACAAAGCCTGAGGTATGTGAGAGTTAAGGTCATATTAAACAAGCGAAAGTTGTGTTTTATTCCACAATGATAACTTTCAAACATGATACATTAAACATTTAAGTGTGATATTGAATTCAAAGAAAAAAATGACACATGCTGGGAAATTTGAAAGAGGTCCAAACCTCAGTAGGCAGTTTTATTATTTCGAAATGGAGGCTTTGAGACCCAGCAAATGTTGGAACAAGAATGTTTTAAAATGAGCAATTAAAGACAAAAAAATAATTCTTCAAACAACCACCATTGGCATCTATAGAATATTATACAGAACTAGATAATGTATTTATTATATAAATTACTTCGTTTAATCTTTACAGCAAGCCTACCTGCCTACATGTAGGTGTTATTGTTATCTCCACTTCACAGATGGAGAAAATTGAGACCTAGAGACTGCTTAAGTTCAGCTAATAGGTGGCAGTGCTGGGATATGAATCCTGGCTTTTTCATTTGTCTTATTTTCATAGTCATAAAATAAAGATATTTTCAAATCCATACTGAGCATGAAGTCTTCAGATTAGCAATGGCAACTGATATGTGTAATAATGTTAAAATAACAGATATTTTGATAAACCATGGGACTTGCCAGTCATATGGTAAGGAAATCACCAACTTTGCTCATCACCCTGAAAACTCCCTTATTGTTCTTGGAGAATTTGGATTGTAGAAGATCCTGGTCTGAATCTAAAACTTTCTTGTCAGTAGGCTAAATCTGGTCTTAGATTGGCTATATCCAGCTTCATTTTATTTTGTGGTGCAAAAACACAACAGCACAATAAAAATACCAAGAAGAAATATACTAAAAGACTGTGGGGCCGGGCGCGGTGGCTCAAGCCTGTAATCCCAGCACTTTGGGAGGCCGAGACGGGCGGATCACGAGGTCAGGAGATCGAGACCATCCTGGCTAACACGGTGAAACCCCGTCTCTACTAAAAAATACAAAAAACTAGCCGGGCGAGGTGGCGGGCGCCTGTAGTCCCAGCTACTCCGGAGGCTGAGGCAGGAGAATGGCGTAAACCCGGGAGGCGGAGTTTGCAGTGAGCTGAGATGCGGCCACAGCACTCCAGCCCAGGCGACAGAGCAAGACTCTGTCTCAAAAAAAAAAAAAAAAAAAAAAAAAACAAAAACAAACAAACAAAAAAAAACAAAAACAAAAACAAACAAACAAACAAAAAGACTGTGGCCAGGCACATTGGCTCATGCCTGTAATCCCAGCACTCTGGGAGGCAGAGGTGGGCGGATCACTTGAGGTCAGGAGTTCCAGACCAGCCTGGCCAGCATGGTGAAACCCTGTCTCTACTAAAAATACAAAAATTAGCCAGGCATGGTGGTGTGTGCCTATAGTCCCAGCTACTTGGGAGACTGAGGCAGTAGAATCACTTGAACCCGGGAAGCGGAGGTTGCAGTGAGCCAAGATTGCACCACTGCACTCTAATCTGGGTGACAGAGCAAGACCCCATCTCAAAATAAATAAATAAATAAATAAAATTAAAAAAATCACAAGATAGTAATGCTATTCCATGAAAGTAGAAATCAATTCTGTAAAGGGGCTGTAAATTTGTATATTTCCCACAGCAGAAGATATGCCTTTTCTTCTATTGACATTAAGAACAGAGTTCAAGAATATCTACACTCTTAAAACATAAAGATTATAGCACTTTATGATGCATTCTGCCACTATTAATTATTCCTTTATATTTTGTTTAATATGTTGTACATTTATTTTAAAACAAAAGTGGGTGAAATAATGTACATTTAATATTTTAGAGCAATTTATGTTTTTCTTTGCTTATAAAGCTCTTTGTAAACTTTCTTTTGAATTTTGAGGAAAAATAACCTTTTCTCTTTGATCTTAGATTATAGCAGAAGGTGTTGGTATATAAGAACTTAAGTTTTATGTATTAGGCCTTTACACTATCTTTATAGCCATACAATATTACCTGTTTTGACTGTTCAATTCAATAAAAATAGGCCTCTGCTAATTATGTTATGGAATGGATCTACTGATGGCCCAAATGGCTGTTAACTATTTGGTGCCTTGTTGAACTGTAGCTAAACTTATTCTGATGGGGACAAAAAGGGTGTGTCTCAATTTCATCTTAACACTAGATATTAAAAATAAAGTCACATATTTTTGAAGTGTATTTAACATCTTAATCAATTTTAAATTTTACTTGGAAATAAAAGTCCCCTATGTGTCCTTTACGTTAAAAGACAGAGAAAGCAAATCTCACTCTACTCTTTACTCCACGGTATTAATGCAGTCAGGATTTTACCTGAGGATGGTTCTTACTTCAAAATATAATACTGCACTAAGTCACAAGGCAACCCAATAATGACTAAATGGTTCAGTGAAGGCTATTCAGCTTACAGAGGAAAAATGCAGCTACCATAAGTGGTCACAACCCAAGGTACATGGGCAGAGTGAACAACTGTCTTTCCAAACTCCACATTCACTGATATGATATAAAAGGAATGGTATAATGTCAATGATCCAATCTAAGGAGTCACATGGAAATGAACGTTCAAGGTAATTCTGACCTATGACTTGCATTGGATATGTTAATAGAAGAGGAAGCCAGGCGCAGTGGCTCGTGCCTTTAATCTCAGCACTTTGGGAGGCCAAGGCGGGTGAATCACCTGAGGTCTGGAGTTCGAGACCAGCCTGACCAACATGGAGAAACCCCGTCTCTGCTAAAAAAAAATACAAAATTAGCTGGGCGTGGTGGCGTATGCTTGTAATCTCAGCTACTCAGGAGCCTGAGGCAGGAGAATCATTTGAACCCAGGTATCAGAGGTTGTGGTGAGCCGAGATCACGCCATTGCACCCCAGCATGGGAAACAAGAGTGAAACTCCATCTCAAAAAAAAAAAAAAAAAAAAAGATGAGTAAAAAGACAGATTTTTAGTCTCTTTTACTTGAAAGGGTTGCTTTCATAGAAAGGCATATATACTTATACATCTACACAGACATCTAGATACCTGTACCTCTATGTATGTATGTGTGTACTCATGCATCTATACACTTAGAAGTGTGGTTTAGATTCTGTTCATATTTATCCAGGAGACCGACTATGTCTTTCTGATTTACTATATTAACAGTTCCATTCTTATCGCTAATTAATTCCTTTAAATTATTTACACACACACACACACACACACACACTTTTTTTTTACCTGGTGGTGTCCAAGCTACAAATATAGAATAAGGCCCAATTACTGTGATATTATATGGAGGATGGATTTCTTCTGGTGTTGACATAGGTGTTTGAACAATGTAATCATCACTAGTACTGCTGCCACCTCCAGTTTTGACTTCTAACTTGTAAGTGTATCTATATTTAAAAAGAAAGAAGAATTGTGATAAGGCCATGCACAAGAGACTTGAACAATGATTACCAGGTTTTATATCCATTGCTTAGTCCTACACTTGTGACAAATTGCAAATTCTTTGCTCCCTTTCCAGAAACTTGACTTGGTAGGTTTTCTTGCACAGGCAACATTCTCTCCAAGCCACTGTAATTTCAGCTGCTTTCAACTTTATTTTTAACCTGCTAGTAATTCATAGCTTTACTTGAAGATTTCAGGAAAGTCTTGGAGTGTGCTGGTGGATTGTGGAGGATTCAAATTAATCTTCCCCATTTTTAAATGGGTTGGAGTTCAGGGAAATATGTTTAGAGAAAGATGTTTTTAAATTGATCTGCTATTCCTTACAATAAAATGAAATTGATCTCTACTTTCTACAATAAAACATCTGTTGATTTAAGATATGTTTTCGTCTCTGCTGAGAAATGAATGGGAATGAAATGCAAATACGTGGAACTTTTTCCTCTAAAACTACTCACAACTATATGTAGTGTAGCAAGTAGAGAAACATTGTACAAGAAGAAAGGAGAGTTGATGGAAAACAAAACGCTTTACATCTCTTTTATTGCTAGTTCAAGGATGCATGTTTTTGAAGATAATTTGGTAAATTTTAAAGTTTAATACTTCATGTATTTTGTATATTTAAAAATTCTCATGCTTTTATGTCAAACAGAAGACAAATTATTTATATTTTTAAGAAATTTCATGTAGTCTAAAGACTAAATGATTTAGCACTTTTATCAGTTGTTGAATGGCCAAGGAATGAGGAAGTTAATTAAACAATTTAATAACTTTCAGTGGGACATGCATTTCTTATCAACCCAGAGAAATGTACAAATCTTGCTGTACGATTGGTAAAGTTTTCTTTTAGTTTTACCTGCTATTGGGCTCCAAGTTTTTATCAGTGAAATTCTGCTCTTCACTGCCACCCAGGAAAAGCAAGTTTCCATTACGACTCAATTGATATTGAGAAATGAGGCCATTGGGCTTTTCTGGCAGACTCCAGTATAATTCCACAGTTGTAGAATTGATGATAATGTGTCGAGGTGTCACCCAAACTCCTGGCAAGAATAACGCAATGAGGTTTTATTGTTAGGATAAAATAAACAGTGTATCAAAAGTCACACCATCTCCCCATGAACTGTGATATTTTTTCTGCTGATTTTAAAAAATATCTAACTTATATATAAGGAACAAAAATACACAATTGGTGTAAATATATTTTTATTACTTTGATTATTTTATTTTTGAATTGCCTTTGGAAAGTGAATTTCAGACAACTAGCAGTGGATAATTTCTTTGCCTTGGTTGTCACTCTGAGTGTATTTTAAATCAAGGCCTGAGAGACTATTTGGGGATTTCAAACTTTTTAATACGATTTACCAGGAATATGTGAAAGTAAGCATAATCGAATATTTACCTGAATTATACAATTCAACAAATGAGTGCACTTTTCCTTTTTCTTGCCCATCAGTGCGATGCTTTCTTCTCTTTTCTTCTCTGGCTGTGCCTCTGGCCTCATTTACTGGGATCTCTTCCCCTCCTGGACCTTGAAAGGATGTAATGCCTCAGAGCAGTAGGCTCTGTTCTCTCTCTCTTCTCTGTGTTTCCTCCTTTCTCTTCTTCTTTTTCTCTCTTCTCTTCTCTTCCAACACTGACTTCCCAGGTGATCTCCATTCAGTATGGGTTTTAAATATGCATATGCTGAAGACCCCCAAAGGCGTATGTCTAGATTGAAACTCTCTTCTGAGTGTCAGACTCAAGAATCCAACTGTTTGCTTGACACCTCCATTTGGATGACTGATGATATATCAAAAACTAAAAACATGCAAAACAGAACTCTTGTTTTTCCTGTCTACAATCTATGTACCTCCCAATCTTGTCCATCTATCCATTTTCTTGGACAATACACACAAAAATAATGATCCTTGAGACTTTCACTTTTCATACCCCCAAATGTAATCTAACATCAAGCCCAGAAGATTCTATAAGGTATACTTCCCTGTATCTTTACTTTCACTTCGCCTGGTTCAAGCCACATTTCTCTCTCTCAGAAACTCCTGTCATAGCTTCTAAACTTGCCTTCATGTTGAAATCTTGGCCTTCTGTATTCCATTGGGATCTTTATAAAAGTGTATAAAGTGTATATGTAAGCCAGTGTCATCTTTACGAATCATATAACCCTTTTGAATTTTTTCATATAATATAATCCCAATTTCTTATTATGACCCATGTGGTCCCGCATTTTATTGGCTCTGGCCTACATGGCAGCGTTCTTTCCACCATTCACAGAGCTGTGGCCATACCAGATTCCTTTCTATTCCTAGAATGCTTCAGGTTATTTCCTACATCTGGGCTTTTGAACTTCCATTCCTTTGACCTGGAACACTTTTGTTCCCTTGCAACATGACATTTTTGAATTTTGTTCTCATATGCAGAATTGCTCTTATATGTAGAATGTTCTCATATGTTCTCATAGTTCAGTTACTTTTGTAACTATCACCTTATTGATAAGACCTTATTTTAATACTCTCTTAACTCTAACTTGAACCCCATCTAATGGTGTCCCAACCTAGTTTCTCTGTATTGCATGGCCTTTTCTATTTCCTTTCTTAACACTCAAAATACCATAATAAAATTCTTTCTTCGACATACTATTATTTTTACGTTATATGACAGTGCAGTCCACTCTTTTTCCTGCTTTGATGCAAGATTAGTTCCATGGTAGCAGGGATCTTCTCTGTCTTATTTGTCAATGTATCTCTATGGATAACGCAATGCCTAATACAAGTTTAATGAATAGATTTATTGTAAATATATCTCCTGCAAAATACTATGCTAAGCACTGCAGGCAGTTCTAGGGAAAGCAAAGACAACTAAGATGTGGCTCACTCTTTCAAGGAGTTTATACTTACTTCTGTCTGAAAGACAAAATATACACCCAAACAACTGTAATTCAATGTCAAACATTCAAATACTCTTATAGATGCACAAACCTATTGATGGAGAACCCAGCAATGAGAAAGCTCAATCCTACCACTTTATGTTGTTATAGAGTTATACTCTGATTAGACACTGTAAATCTCTTCTGGAGATTAAAAAAAAACTCATTTCAATATTAGGTTCCCTGTAATCAATAGCTTTTGCTTGATTGTATCTCCTGTGTAGGTTACTCTGTACAGGATAAGATTTTGACACTTTAGAAGAAAAATTTTCAGAAGAATAAAATGCAATTTATTTAGCAGCATCCTGAAAGAAACAAGATAGATTTCAAAAATGTCTCAAACATCTCAATTTTCTAAGGAGCAATATATTCCTGAGAAGAAAGTAGTTCATTTTGTTCTGAGAGTTTGCTCTGTTCTAGATATTTGGAAAAATTGACAAATCATAGTATATATTTATGTGTGAGTTTCTCTGCCAATGGCTGCTAGATGATTCAACCAGAGGTCTGATTTAAATGTGATATTAATTTGTTGATTCAAAAGATAAAGTATAAAGTCTTAACTCATAATCTGCTTTCTGTAGTTTTATCTTTTTCATCTTGAACATTGTATTAAAAATCACCAAGGTACTAGAATGGCTATTGCTTGGTTTCTGATTTGAACCAGTCAATAAAGCCTGTGGATGTTGAGGAGCTAATAATGAATTATTATTAAATGAAATGTAATTTTGGGTTTGTTTCAACTTTTAAGTAAAAGTTGAGTTTATTATTTATACAGGCTGGCAAAAGCTCTGTTCAAGTTGGTAATAACTCCATGTCCGTTGGTTTGATTGATAAGATGCAGTTCAAATGTATACATAACCAGAAAGTGCTGCATTTTTACTTGGATGGTGATATGGGGACATCATTATCTTGGCAGCTGCAAGAAATCTTTGCTAGAGTAAGACGATGTTTGGTGAGATATATTAATGAGTCCTAGGTGGAGAATTTGTCCCCTTCACCATGTAACCCCAGTCTAAGTCTCAGGTGAAACCAGAAAAACCTATTCTGTATAATAAGGGAGCAAACTGAGGCAGTTCAAGGGAAAGAAATGAATATTAGGGAGGAAAGTAACCTAGGAGGATGGGGTGGGGTAAACTAGCTGAGAGTTAAAAGGGTAAAGGTAGAATTAAACCTTGGTGGACCTCTTTAAACAATGACAACCAGTATAACATGTCTACTGTATTTGTTTTAAATTTATCTTGAGTTGCATGCAATCTTACCCACTTCTCATGTCCCTACAAATCTTCATTCCAATTCAAAATTCCCAACATTTATTGTGGATTGTTTTTCTCATGAAATCTGGTGATAGGAACCAATTTTGTATTAGCTGATGTCAGGGATGCACTGAATTCTGGACTGTTTAGTATTTGTTAATTTATTCACTCAACATTCTATCTGACTTTGTGTCATTTTCTGTGTTGGGCACTGTGGATATGAAGATAAAGACTCACTCTTACCCTTCATGGAGTTCATGTATCATGGTGAATAAAGATGAGTTGATAAAAAATTGTATTCCAGTATGATACATGCTTTAAGAGAAGGAGGCACAGTATCTATTAGAACACTTAGAAAGGGTAACCTGATACAGACTGTGGGGAGAAATGGAGATGGGTAGGAAGTAGGTGGTTGTAGTGGAAGATTTCAGAAGCGGAGATGTGCGAACCAAGTTTTGAAAAGGTGGGCATTAACTGAGTGAGGATGTAGGGAAAGGGAGTTCAGGCTGAGGGGAACCCACAGAAAGTCCTAGAAATATGGACAAGGATGGCAGGACTATACATACCTTGGCATGACTGGTGCATTGCATGGCATGTGGGGAAGACTGAAAGCCTTGAAAAATTGATGGAAGTTAAAACTTGAGGGGTCCATGTTGCTTTGCTAAGGAGATATGGGTGTATGTCTTCCTGGAAGGAAATGGGATTTTATGGAGGTGACTAATATGTCATATTCTTATTTTGTCAAAAGAGGAAAAAGAATTAGGATGTAGGATGTGAGAAAGAGGAAAAATGACTAAAAATGACTAGAGGAAGCAAACCTAGTTAGGAGGATCCAGAGAACTTCTCTTCTTATAACTATAAAGATCTGAACTAAAGTAGTGGTAAAATGGATGGTAAAAAAGAACAATTTTTTTAAAAGTCCTTAAGATTTAAAACTAATAAGATTTTATGAAGAATTACATATTACATATGGAAAAGGGAGCCATCAAGAATGTCAAGCTTTGGGCTTAGGTGACAGGTAGGTGGTAGTATCTGAGAGAAGAAGAAAAGCAGGTTGAGGAGTAGAGTGGAGTGGAAGAATTAAGTGGTGAAGTACTGAGGTTAAAGTTTTTGAAAAACACCTAAATATAAACACGTAGTAGACCAGTAAATAAATAGGATTTAAATCCACAAGGGTAGCTTTAGTATTTGGTAGCTCTCAGCCTCCATTAGGAGATAAAGTTATTGCTTGAGAATTCCAGAACAGCCTGGGAGTTATAGTGCAAACAGTAGAGGAAAAAACAAAGGGCGCATAAACGTTAAAAGAAGGGCAGAGAAAGAGGAATCTAGAATGAAACTGAAAAAGACTGGTTCTTCTTTTCCCTTATCTTTTCCACGTTATCAATGTGGAAAGGATGACTGCAATTTTGCATGATTTATCTCTAAAATGAATTAGAACTCACTTGGATTTCAGTAATTGTAGAAAAGAAGAGTAATAATTCCATTCAAAATCTTCCCATTATTTGACTAAAGGTACAGGTACACAGTTTTCTATGAGGATAAAACTGTAGAGAACTGTGTCCAACTTATCAATGAGGTTGTAATGTGCATTTATTTTTTCTTAGATTGAAAATGATAGGCAAGTGAAAAGAGCTCAGGTTGCAGTGGCTATGCTAAACACTTCTTTTAATTCTCTCCATGTTCACTTAAAATATTCATATATGAGATCTTCAAATTATATCCGATGTATTTCAAAATGGCATTTTATAATTAGTTATATCTGGGTGAATAATATAACGTGGTATACTTGTTTTCACTTTACAATAAAACAACAAAACTTAATGTGATTGCTAAGGTGTTCCCAAGTTAAGCATTCACACTATATTTATATCATATATGAGTTATATATAAATGGCACTTATTCAGCCAGAAAATGGCCCTAAATCCGTGTTTCTTCTGCAGAGGAAAGTCAATTTTATTTATCATTTCTTTGCATGGTTGTTTGTGTTAAAGGAAAGGTACAAACAGTTAAAAAAAAAAAAAGAAATTAAGGGCATTTCTCATATCACATTACCCTTCACTGTTGAAAGCTACAATTTTTAAGTCATAAAATGTAAGTCCTTTCAAGAAATTTTGTTGGGAAAAGTGGGAAAATAGATGTGTATTTCCAATGAATTTAAATACATGAATTTGGTAGAGAGAAGTGGAACAAGAGATTCCGTTATTTTATCAGGCTTGAGTTGCAGCCAAATCTGGTTGATAGATCCTTTAGAAATTATCCATTATCATCAAAGTATCCATTTGATAGTTTACCTTTCCAAAAAATCCACTGCTGGTTTCTTCCTTTCAAAGGAACACTAAGCTTTTTGACATGAAACATTCTTTATATAGAAAACATCATTAGTGAATTCCTGGTGAGGAGCCATATGCCCCATATGTGGAATTTTCCATTTTATTCCCCATTTACTGGTAGGAAGTTCAGGTCTAATATTCTGAGGTACAACAATCCCTTTCATTAGAAGAGTAATGGACAAGTAGTTCAGGAGTCTATGGTGGTAATTAACATTGCATTTCTGTTTAGAAACTTATTTATGCCTTGGTTTCCCCATATGAAAAATAGGCAGATAATGAAGATTAACAAAATAATTAGTTGATCACTAACACATGCCACTGAGTATATTATTCTTTTGAAAGTAAATGATACCACGCATCCCACCTCTCAACGCATGGGTAACCATTGCTATCAGTTGGTGTGTATACTTCCTGGATTTTTAAATGCATTTATTTATTAACCATTAACAACAAATGTCATTTTCTTAGTTTGTTCTTATATATTAACATAATTTCATAACTTCCTCTTTGTATGAACTGATCATCTCATTCTTTTATATTGGTGCATGAAATTCGACAATATGAGGATAGCTGATTTTATTTAGCAATTCTCCTACTCACAAACATTAAAATTGCTCCCAACATTTTGCTATTAAACAAAATAAATGCTTGAATAAACATCCTGGTGGATGCCTCCTTGAGCAGTGTGGCACAGTTTCTGGCATAAATGAGGAAAACAGAATGGCTGTATCATGGAAAATTAACAATTTAAATGTAATAAGACATTTCCAATTTGCCGTCTAAGGTGATGATTCCATCTTATATTCCTTCAAACTGTGTCTGGTTGTACATCTCTGTACATCACTGTTCATTTGTCAAAATCCTTGTTTCTTGTGGTCCATCTCAGAAGTCATCTGCTCCATAAAGTCTTTCTTGATGTTAATGATGGGTTATTGTCTCTTCCTCTTCTGGCCAACCTTAGCACTCTATTCATTTGTTCTTTCTTAACATCAACTTTCAGATTTTCTCTCTTCATACAGATCTTTCTCCTATCACTTCTACTTGATTGTCAATATTGAGGCCAGAGAATATTTTAAAAAACTTCAGCAGTGAGCATGGTGCTTATTACATATTAGAAGCTCCCAAAATATTTGTTTAACATCCGAGTTTTTGAAAATTTTCAATAATTCTTCTTTCCACAGAAGTCAACTCTAAAAAGGTTAAAGAATTGAAAGCGAACTGATCTTGGGAAGCTACACATACATGAATCAAGCCTGAAGAATGGGAACCTAGAATACTATTTTATTTTGTATCTGTCAACTTCATTGCCTCTTCCTTGTTTGTTATGAAGGAATTTACAGATTCCATCTCAAAATGCTGTGTGAAAATTTCTTCCCTCAAACCATGGATATTGTTTCATTACCTTCAGGAGCTGCCTGCAGTGTCTGACCTAGAAAAGGCTCGCTTGAAGTGCACCCAGCAGATGTACAAGCCGTAAGCGTGAAACTGTAGTTGGTGTACGGCTGGAGACCTAGAAAAAGCAAGCAAGAAATAAAGTACACCTTAAGAGGATTACTTATTATCAATTAAGCACCAGAAGTAACACGCAGAGTTGTAGATATGATAGCCAAAACATTTAAGAGTACTCTTTAAAACACTCTTTAAAGAAGGTCTGAACCTCATAAGAGGTTAAGTGTTGAGCAAAATTTCATTTATCACTGATAAACTAATAAATTCTCAGCCATAGAAGAGACCTTAAAATTCACGTGAACCATCTACCCTTCTCTTAATTCCCTATACAATATGTCATTGAAGAGGCTGTCCCATCTATACGATCAGAGCACTCTGTCTCCCAAAGAGCCCATTTCATCTTTAGAGAGCCCTAGAGTTATCCTTATTTTGTTTGAAAGTCCTTCCTTATATTGTGATGAAATCTTTCTATCGCTTTCACCCTTGGGGACATATAGAACAAATCTAATTTCTTTTCCACATGACAGTTCTTCAAATGTTTGTAGACAGTTATCAAAACCCCCTGAGTCTTCTCTTCTCCAGGCTAATCATCCCAGTCTCTGCAATTGCTTCTTATATAAATAGGGGCAGGAAAATAAAAAGAAGGTTAGAGTCAACATTTTCTTGCCCCAAGTCATATTCAGCTCGTATTAATGCCAACCAACACTTTTGTTTTTAAACTTTGCACTCCACCTAATGTGCCTTTTTTTTTTGAGATGTGTTGATTTTGTCTTTATACGTAGATTAAGGCTAATTTGGAGAGGAGATGGTGCTTATTACTCCTTTCGTATTCAGAATATGATACAGCATGGTAATTGTTCGTAAGTTTTCAGAGAGAAAAGAATGACAATTCATCTAAAATAGAAGTTGTATATTGTTAGATTTTGCTGCTCTGTGCGTGGCTGGTGACCTTGTGAGAGTTACTGAGCTCTCTTCGCCTTGGTCTACTGATCTGTAAAACGGGGAATCATTATAGCATCTAGCAGACAGGAGAAGATGAAATAGGATACACAAAGCAGTATTTCATTCTAGCAGAAGCAACTTTAAAACTCAGCAGCATTCAACAAGGAGGATATTGAGGCTTACAAGACATCTCTCCCTTGACTCTTGGGAAAGTTCAAACAATGCCAAAGCTCTCTTTGAGAAAAAAATAGTATTTTAAAACAACAGGACTTAGCCTATTTGTTAAATAATTGAACTAAGTTACAGATGAATCCAATGATTGTTATGCTTATTTTTTCATGTATTTTGAGCTACATTTTCACATATTTTGTTATTTTGGTGGAATGACCGTTCCTTCAGAGATGTTCATGTGTCACTTTATCCGTTTATGCAGATTTCTCCTCAAATGCTACATTTAAAAAACTTTTGACCACTTTATCTAAACAACCCACCCATCACTTTTTACCACCTCACATAACTTTCTTATTTCATAGCCTTCAATCATCTCTGATGTTTGCTGTGTCTCTTGCTTATTTGTTATTTGTCTCCCACTTTAGATGTATGCTCTGAAAGAACAACAACTTTGTTTTGCCTATCTGTATCCTTAGGATTGTGACAGGCACAAAAGGTGTGTTTGTTCAATGAATGAAAAAATTACCGATCTCACTCATTTAGAATGAGAGCAGTAGTCTGGGTTCTCTGCTAAAGCAATAATGTTCTGCAGCTGGAGCTGCCCCAAGGTTTAGCTTCAGAGCCCTTTGTATTTTCTTATCAACTTAGTGATAAGATGCAGGTACTTATTTGATTATAATCTTCCATTTGGTTGCTTTGGAGGATTTACATAATTTTGATGTTTACCTGATTTACAGATGAAGAATATGACTAAAGATCTAAGCCATACCCAAGCCACATATGTTTGATAAAAGCTTATGGGAAAATGCTAAGATTACAAAATGTAGAGCTCAAAATAATGGAAGGGAACATTCAAGAATGAAACTCAGAGATTGCAGTGGCAAACTCGTTTAGCTTCACAATGTCTCCTCTTTACTCTCACTACTGACAAAAAGGGTCTTGACCAGTGTGATACCATTTTACCTGAATATCTTATTTTCCCCATTTAGAATATAAGCCCTTTGAGAGCAGAAATGACATCACCGAGTGAGTCTTTTTGGGAGGTCATTTTCCCCTTTAGTGCCCATTTTTAGGCATTCAATGTTGAACAAATATTGCTTAAGGAAGAGCATGCCCACCATAGTGTCCCATAAGGTTTGCAGGGATATGAGGCTACGATGTCTGTCACCATGTGACCTGACCAAAAAGGTCCTTCCTCATAATTCCATCAGTATCCCTGCCCACGGCATTGATTTCATTGAGTCGGAGGTTTTTTCAGTTGCAGAATATTAATGAAATAACAGAAATTAATATAATTTGTGAGCAATATATATATTCTAGATTTTTTCTTGAATGCCAGATGTAAATACGGTAGCTAAAAGTAAACAGATATTTTATTTTTTTTTCTGGAATATTCTGACCAAAACAATGGCCTCAGTTATCTTCCTCAACATGGTCCTGGTTGGTCTGATTTCAGATATGCAGTGACTGTAAAAGAAAATTTTAGGATGAGCATTAGGGAAAAAAGAAAATTCATAATCACAGAGGTTCGCTAAGGTTGATTAGAGGATTAAGAGTATTTGTAACGAGAATTGTAGTTGAAAGGAAAATTAATGTATATAAAAATATAAATTGTCATTTCTTGACAAAGCCTTTCTGCAGCAAGTTGAGTGGTCTCCATTTTACTTACAGCCTAGAATTTGAGAAAGCAGGTGTTTAGGCATGGTACAACAGTAGAGCATCTAGCAACTTAGGGATTTTTGATAGAGGGAGGAAACTGCATCAAAGGAGTTTACATTAAATGGGGTAGGTTCACCAAGCTACAGGTGTTTACATTAAATGGGGTAGTTTCACCTAGCAGGATATGGGGGTAGGGCTGGTGGAAGGAATATGTTTCTCTTGAAGCTACTGGTGTACTAGAATCAAGGAGGAATGGCAAACTCAGCACTGAGCAGAAAACCTTGTCAAGAAGTCAGAGGAGTTCAAACATATTGTCAAATCAAGAGGAGTCAACATGGTGCACTGAGGAAAGGAGACAAAGATTGAAGAACCAAAAGGATGAGAGTGGGAGACATGTCTGCAAGTGAATATGGGGAGAACAGCAGTTTTACTCTAATTCATTGGCACTTTATCCTCAAGAGCTGTGTCTATCCTTGAAATGCAGACATGCTGGCCAGTTTAATGGACCATGTGGGCAAAGTGTAGAAATACTTAGGCTCATTCAAAAGATGTTTGCTAATGTGTGTCAGGCAACTTCACATCTGCCATATTTACCTTCCAGGGTCTGTTCCTGCTTTTTAGAACAAAACTCACAGTTTCTTTGGATAAGCCAGTCGTTTGTCCACTATCAGGCTTTGTACTTTATTTACTGTTGACTTCATCTGGACTGAGGAGTGTATAGACGACCCAAGCCTGAACACCAAGCTCTATGTTCTCCCATCACATAAGAGCTAGAACTAACAGTATTTAAATTACTCAATGGCTGCCTTCCCTCTGAAGATTAAGCAGCATTTAGAAGACAAAAAAATGGTAGAAACCATTGCAGCTGCTCTTTTTTAAGATTAATATTATTTTAATTGGCAAATCATAATTGTATACATTGTAACTGCTCAAAATGAAAAAAAAGTTAGAAGACTTTAGTTCAAACACCAGCACAAAAACTATAAATTAGGAAGAAAAATCCCAACAAACAAAACTCAGGTGTTTTTGTTTTTGTTGATCTGTTTTTAATTCTCTTTTCATTGGACTCTATACATTAACTAAATATATTTTATGAGAATTGCATTTATTTTAAAGGAAGTTAGTTATAAGGTTATATAAATAACATACTAGCAAAAGTGTATTGAGCATTTACTACTACTTGGCCCTCTTCTGTGCACTTTATGGGTGTTAATATAATCAATGCCCACACTAACTTTCTGCTGTGCATGCTATTATTTGTTCATTATACAGATAAGGAAGCTAAGGCACAGAAAGTTGGAGGAAATTGCCTATGATCACAGAGATAAGAAAGGGCTGGGGCCAGGTGCAGTGGTTCATGCCTATAGTCCCAGCACTTTGGAAGGACGAGGCAGGTGGATCACCTGAGGTTGGGAGTTTGAGACCAGCCTGGCCAACATAGTGAAACCCTGTCTCTACTAAAAAAAACCCTACAAACGTTAGCCAGGTGTAGTGGCACATGCCTATAGTTCCAGCTGTTTGGGAGGCTGAGGCTGGAGAATTGCTTGAACCTGGGAGGCAGAGGTGGTAGTGAGCTGAGATCCTGCCACTGCGGTCCAGCCTGGGTGACGTAGTAGCGAGACTGAAAAAAAAAAAGAAAAAGAAAGAAAGAAAGAAAGAAAGAAAGAAAGAAAGAAAGAAAGAAAGAAAGAAAGAAAGAAAGAAAGAAAGAAAGAAAGAAAGGAAGGAAGGAAGGAAGAAAGAAAGAAAGGAAGGAAGGAAGGAAGGGAGGGAGGGAGGGAGGGAGGGAGGGAGGGAGGGAGGAAGGAAGGAAGGAAGGATTGGAACTTGGGCAATTACACTGAGAAATGTGGCCCAGAACAACTAGGTCAGGCTTCCTAGCCTTATAATAGAAATCATGACATAAATAGCTCAAAGCCCAGTGAAATTTCCAGCAATATAAAAAATTCAAGTGGGACTATATATTTTAATATTTTCATTTTAAATATTATTATGAGTCATGTAGTGAGGTACTGAGTCATGTTCTCTGCTAAGAGATTAGTCTGAAATTAGGCTATTTGGGTTCTAATACTTATCTACTTACTAAGTACTTGACTACAAGGAAGTTTTCTGGCTTCTAGGTTCCTCAGTTTCTATATCTAGAAACTGTAGGCATGATAGTAGAGACTGCTTAATAGGTCTACAGATTAATTTAAGTGAAGGCAATATCTAAATCCATAATTTAGAAAATTTAAAACCATATTCTTTTAGTTTTTATATTTTTCTTATTGTTAGAGGATTGGATTACTAATAGGCTTGGCTCCGATAATCTGTAAGAAAGCATCAACTACCATCAGGCATAGATGATTTACATGAACCTGATGACCTTTCACATATACGACTCTGTAAAACTCAATAAAATGAACACATTTCAACTGGAATTTGCTGTCATTTTAAGTAAGCCTCTATCAGTAGTCCTTAAAATGAGATATATATGACATATTAGCAACAGGCAATGAAAAGGGCACACCAATTGAAAACTACTCATGAATTGATCAGGATGAGAAGAGGGAAATAAAGAGATGTCTCAAAGGAACCGTTCCAACTGTAACTTAATCCTGAAGTCGAGGAGTAGAAGGAGAAAAGAAAACATCATTCAAGTGCTCAGCATTGAATTAGAAAAGTAGGAAATAGCAGTTGTAGAGTACAGAAAGGCAAATGCATGGAGAAAAGCCAAGTATTTAACATTTCAGTATAGTGAAGATTACTGTGGCTGCAAATTACCAGAATTTCCCTACAGGGAATCATGCTCTTTTTTAAAGGAAAGAAGCATAATATAACCAAACTCATTACAATTACACTTCCAAGTAACATTACTTTCAAGAGTAAATGTGTGCTAAAAGGGACTGCAAAAAGTCTGCCTTTAGTTCATAAAAATATGATTTGGAAAACAAAACCCATGTTTACAAAAGTTACATTTGATGTACTCTATAAAGAACAGTTTGCTTCCAATTTTTAATCGCCTGATAAATAGTCAAAAAAAGGCACTTTAGCCATTATAATTTCACATAGCAAGTGCTACTTCAAAACATTCAGTCAATTATTCTATAGTGTCATTTGTTATGTTCTAAAGAACTACCAAATAGTCCTAAAGAATATGTAATTCCGTGAGTTCCTCCATCAGCATGTTTAGTGATTAGCTCAAGCACTGAGAGGACTGAGTTACATTAAAAAGTTTTTGTTAGGTGGTTATAAAGTATTGTAAATAACCATCCTGCTGATAAGTCATCTGTCCTGGCACCAGTTCACCCAAACTGGATGTGTGGTCTGGCCCCTTGGACACTTACATTCAATCTCTGTTGCTAATGATACAGGAATTAAGAAGAAATCACTTAGGCAGATAGTAAAGGTATGGGAGTCCTCGGTAAGGCTTTTCTTTTTAGTGAAAAGCCCCAAATAATTTTCTAACAAAGGGCAAGCATGTAAAGTCGAGCTGCAGATAAAGGCAAGCAAGCTGGGTGCTTGCATGGGTGAATGTGGGCAGGAACTAAGGACTACACATGTTCAAGATGGCGGCTCTATCTTCCCTTCTCCTTGTCAGCCGCTTGTACTGTAAGGCACAGACAAGACGGAGCCAATCAACTGGAAGGCCATTTGTATAATAAAATTAGGGTGCGGTGACCAGCCTTCCCCTCATACTATGTAAATATTATACCTGATCGAACCAATCTGTGAGCCCTATGTAAATCAGACACTGCCTTCTCCAGCCTGCCTATAAAATCTGCTGTGATCCACTGCCTCCCCACTTTTTCGGATGTCTGTCTGTTTCTCTCTCTTTCTTTCTCTCTCTCTCTCTCTCGCAAGGAGTTGCTCTCCTCTCTCTTCTATCAAACTTTCCACTCCTTAACCCACCCACATGTGTCTGTGTCCTGAATTCTTTCTTGGTACAAGACAACGAGCCCCAGGGTATATATCCCAACAACTATAATGATGGTGCTTCCTTTTGCCCTCACTTGCCTGGGATCTCACTAAATGATCCCTTTCAGAGCATCTCTGCCTACTGAGATTCCCAGGAACTCCAGCATCCACTGGTCATCTTGATTGTGATGGATAGAGCCATATCAGCATTCTACTTAGATCAATCTGATAATTTGTGAAAATCTAGATGTTCAAAACTGATACACAAAGGCATCATGGAATTACTTTACAGACATCTAAGGTGTCTTTAAACTAGAATTTGTTTTACAGAATTTGATTAAGGATTATTTCAGGAGCTCACATGCTAAAGCCATCTTTTCTGGATGGTACCATCCTTCACAATCTCAACAGCTGCCCATTCCTCTTACCCAAGCCAATATCTTGTCCCCCCCACTTGAGCAGCATTGATACTGTCCATTTTCTGTATTCATGCTTTATGAATTCAGTTGCTACCTCATATGAACTGAACATCAAAACATCAAAACAAAGAGCCTCTTTCATTGCACATGCCAGTAAGATCACTTCATGACTTTTAGTTCTGACTACTTGCTATAAGCTAACTTGCGTTATTAATTCGATATTTCATGTGAAATTCTGGGCCATAACTTAGGCCCCCTCTCCAATATCTTCCTGATCCCAAGACGTCTTTCCTAACAAGTTACTTCTTTGGCAGACTCTCTTTCCAGATATACATCAGCATTAAGACTATTATTTAGACACCACCAAGGAAAGACCCTTTCTCTTTGATGGCGTCTAAATAATAGTCTTAATGTTGATGTATATCTGGAATAAATATCGCAACAAAAATATAATATTAATTATATTATATATATTTTGATTTTAGTGACAGTATTTTAATAAATATTAAATAAATATTTTAATAAATACTTTTCCTCTTTTAAGTTCAGTGTTATACTAAACTAAGGATTCTTCTCTGCATTTCCAGGCAGACTTTTCTTCTCTAAAAACAAAATGTGATGTCAGGTGGCAGCAAAATCTGATGTTGCTCAAACATGAGACAATGAGGACATTGCAGAGGGAAGGGGATGGCCAGAACTGGAGTGACAAAACAGAGCTAGCGTCCAGCAAAGTACACTGGAATATCTGGGATTTAAGGGGAATTTAAAAAAATACCATTGTCTAGGCAGCTATCAATTATAGTTCTTTGGCCTTAATATGTTTATCCATAGGCAGGTTTTAAAACGAGAAAAAGCGGTTGGTGCTACTTTGTTTTCTTTTTTGGTCAGGCACAAATTTAGTCCTTCTCAGAGTTGAAAAAAATGAAAAGAAAATAAACTCTTATCACTATTTTCACAGGTCCCTAATGCTTGGTGGTCAGCAGTTACATAGTAACTGAGGGGAATGCAGCCTGGAGCATTGCATATAACCATAGAAGAAACTCCCAAAGCTTTTTGAGGACATTATCACCACCCTAGTTTTCTTGCTATCTGTTTTAATTAAAGAAATATACTGCAATTAAGTCCAGACTGGTGAAGATCAGGGTTGGATTTGTGGACTTTCGACTGTGCAATCAAGCAAGGTACCATGCTTGGAAGCATGTGAGCTTACTTCTATGCTCTGCTTTCATTGTCTTGACATTTTAATGATTTCTGAACAAGGGGCCTGAATTTTCATTTTGCGCTGCACCCCACAATTTTGTTGCCAGATCTGTCTGAGATTTAGAGATGTCTTACAGTGGCATTTTTATCTCCACTTGAAACAGAATGTAGTCAAATACTAGTTTACTATTCCGTATTTATTCATTCAACAAACACTCTGTGAATATATTAAGTACTGTGATAGGTACCAGGAACACAATGGCAAACAGGAAGCTACTGTCTCTGTACTTAAAAAGCATTACCTATTACTAATTGTGGAACACAGACAAGTGGAAAGGCTATTAGAATAAAATGTGATAATTACTATGAGAGCAAAGATAATACGGGAACACCTGGCAGAGTTATCTAAGAATAAAATCCCTTATAAAGAATGTCTACATTTTGTTGTATTGATGGTTAAAGTAGGTTTTCTCTTTTTCAAAAGTGAAGTGTAAGGTATCTGTTTCAGTGTAATATTAGTATTACATTTTCTGCTACAACCAGCCTTGTTAGAGTTTATGCTATTTAGCACACAAAGTTTTCACTGACTTCTAGGAAGATGAGAAAGGAAAGTAAATTATTCTTTCCTTGCTAATTTAATGCTGGTGGGTTTTTCCTTTTAAACGAAATGCAATGATGGGTAACTTCTAATTAATTATTTTGGAAAATAGTTTTCCCAGAGTTAAGAGACACACAGGCCCTTATTATACTTGATGCTAAACAGGACACAACTAATTCAGTTTTTTTCTCAGTGGCCTTAATTATTTAGTTAATCCTTTCTTCTATTCCAAAACTCACATTAGGAAGCCCACGTATAATGTAGAGGTAGCCCAAAGTGAAACAATGCCATAACTGATGTCCAAATTGTTCTGTACAGGATGGTGGATGTGTTTAGTAATAAATGATATGAAAAGGTCTTTTATTGACAAGCTGCCATGCACTGTTTGCATTAGCGAATATGAGAAGATGATGGCTGCTACTCCTTCGTCCCCACGGTATTCAGCTCAGTGAGATAGCAGAAAACTCTTCAGTTTACTTAAAGCATTGATAACACCTCTAAATAATTAACTGAGGACTTCCTGTCTTCAATTACTTAATGCTTTTTTTAACATCTTGAGAGGATTATAAGCAATTTATGGATTTCACATGATGAGTGCATTCGCCACTATTCCCACAAAGCATTTACAGGATCATGTTTCTAAAGCTTTGAGGTAAT
This sequence comes from Piliocolobus tephrosceles, assembly GCF_002776525.5. Taxonomy (NCBI): domain Eukaryota; kingdom Metazoa; phylum Chordata; class Mammalia; order Primates; family Cercopithecidae; genus Piliocolobus; species Piliocolobus tephrosceles. The sequence goes on from NC_045434.1 coordinate 72,584,628, forward strand.
TAAAAATAAGCATGGAGACAATGGGGCTGAGGCAAGGTGCTCCCTTTCCTTCCTGTCATTCCTAAGGACCTAGATTTTCAGGCTCCGGGACAACTAGTGCTACAGCTTTATTAGTGCTCTGTTGCTCAGGGAATGCCAAGCTTTTGGAAATAATGAGAAAATCAAAACATTTATCCTAGGGAGTTCGGGCAGCATTTCCATCAAACATTTAAGATGGAATAGAAAATAAATTTGATTATTTTAGCTCATTCCATGAACTCAATAAAACAGTCATTCACACCATAAAATACTTCAGTACTACATTTGGTCAGTCAGCTAACCGTGGAACTGAATTTTCCTGGGCAGATGAGTAACATTATATAGATCTCAGGTTTCATATTATCTAATTCCTAGCACCATTCCTGTCCCCAAAGAACTACATATAGGAGGCTCTGCACTTGGTAAAGTTTTGCTGAATGAGGACATATTTCTTTATTCTACAAAGAAATCCCTATGTAGGGCTGTATTGGACAAGTGAAATACTCTCTAAATCTAATTAAAACAATATCCATAGAAATTAAAAACACAACAAAACAAAAGTAGAACAGGGAGATTGGTCAAATAACTCCTAAAGACTTTTACCAGATTATGATTTTTACCGTTAAGTAAAAATTATATTAAAAAACCTTAAAATATTTATTCTTATAATAGGATTTCTGGCACCAAGATATGGGTATGAAATCTACTCTGACATAAAAGTAGCCATTAAAAATGTCAATGAAAGGAAGAACTGGTAGGGTGAAGTTATTTAAAGAAAAATCTTTGCAATTATTTTATAATTAATGAGGCTATCAATCCTGTTGGTTTGAGCATTACAATTGAATTTAGTCTGTTGGTGTATAAATGCTGATTTCTAAAAAATGCAAACCAATACAGTGGCAAAAATTCAAAGCTGACGCTGGTTAAGTTGATAGATACTACAAGAAGAAATTTCTTTAGCCTTATATCTCAAGTATTGTGAAACCTTTACTGGTACAGTCTTAATGTGCCTTAACTTGGTTTTCAAAACCCTGTAATTAACATCCCATTGCTTAGTCCAAGTAAGTCCTTTGATTTTTCATCACTGCATCCCGTATAGAGTTCTGTTTTCAGTTATTTATTTTCTTGTCAGTCTTCCCTATACGTGAGAGCATCTTAAGAGCAGCAGTCTTATTTTAGACCACTTAGTGTGCTATCTGGAAAACTGCAAGCTGGCAATTCATTTTGGGGAGAATGAAATGATACTCTGATTTCCTTTCAGATAGAGGCAGTGAATGTCTTGGATACGCTGAGTAGGTCGGCTTTCTTCTTCATCTTTCAAATATAATTATTAAAAACATCTCTTACAAGGATGTGATGAGAGTCAGAGAAGTCAAAATGCAAATGTTTCTTTAAATGATAAAGCACCACATAGAAGTAAGGTTTTATTATGTAAAACACTATTATTTCAATCACTTGTGATGATTTCCACTTCAAGTAAAATAAGATGAAAGAAATGAATTTGATCATTTAAATATGAGGGCTTTTCCCAACCCCATTATCTTTTTTTTTTTTGAGACAAAATCTCATTCTGTTGCCCAGGCTGGAGTGCAGTGGTGCAATCTCAGCTCACTGCAACCTCTGCTGCCCAGGTTCAAGTGATTCTCCTGCCTCAGCCTCCTGAGTAGCTGGGATTACAGATGCACGCCACCACGCCCAACTAGTTTTTGTATTTTTAGTAGAGACGCGGTTTTGCCATGTTGGCCAGGCTGGTCTCGAACTCCTGACCTCAGGTGATCTGGCTGCCTCGACGTCCCAAAGTGCTGAGATTACAGGCCACCGCACTCAGCCTCAATACTATTATCATTGATTTAGTCCAGGATCTTGAGATAAGGAATACAACGTGCCAGTCCACGAGTTGTATTAAGCACCTTCTGCAGGTTTACGTCCCTTTTGGAAAAATACTGGAGATTTTGCCAGTGAATCCTTGTTTATGTGTTAGGGAATTGTGGAATTTAAGAGTGAAAAGTGATGAATTTATTTTGCCACCCTGTGTAAGTGTAACCTGTGTCTCTTCTTAGAAAACATCAGGCACATTTTTCCAAGGCCTTTCTGCACTTTTCTGCTAGTTTCATTATCTGTGCTACCAACACCCCCTGCAAAAAGTGCAGTTCAATGGAAGGAGGTCATCCACTCAGGAAGCCTTGGAAGGAGGTGTCTGACAATGGGAAAAAAGGGAAAGTTTATACAATCTTGCCCATGGTCTTAGAATTTAAATTTAACAGGGTTGTTTGGGATGATTCAGTAGACTCGAATAATGAACTAAATGACTTAACTTCTCAAAGTATTCTTTTCTGTAAAATGAAGGTAGTAAATTCACTTTACATCTTAGGTTGGTGATGGAGAATCAAATTGCATAGTGCATGCAAAGTGCTTAGGACAGCATCGAGTACATATTAAATTCATTTCTTCCCCAAACATTTATTTAGCTCCTATTAATGTGTTCAGGACTATGAGTGCTAGAGGTACAACACTGAACAAGTAGATAAGGTTCCTCCTCTTTTGGAGCCTACATTCAAGTGTGGAGAGGCATAAAAAGACAAAAAACAAACACCAAAATATCAGGCAGTGATATGTGGTGGTGTGTTAGAGAAGCTATTCAACCAAGTGAGTCAGAAAATGATTCTCTTCCCTTCAGAAGTGGCATTTAAGCTAAAACCTGTTAATTATTATCATAATCACTACTAGCAATTACCTAACATATCATTGTACTGTACTAATAGTATATTATTAAAGCTAATGATAATAAACATTATAATAAATTTAAAAAACACAATTGCTATTAATTAACATTCCTAATACTAACAAACAGTCACAATGACTCCACTGTCAACTAGTCCTGTGTATTAACTATCCACTTGATAGACAAATGTTAACCTCTGGCTGATTTTCCCCTGTCTTCCAGTATATTCTTGGCTATCCTAGTCCCCTTGTCTATGAATATATCCTTGGGGAATGAAAATGCATTTTACTGTTTGTTTGAAAAAGAAAAAGTTAATACTGATGCAAAAACCCTTCACATAATGCATATCAAGGCCAAATATAAATTATTTCTGAAGTTATCTGCTGTTGTGGCGTATTGCTGCCAGTGTGGGCTCTTCTATTAGCATGGATAAGTGGGACCTGACCATATGTCAAGAGAACACGTCCTTTCGAAGTGACCTCATATATCAAACACACACCCCTGGGATGCTTTGCCCCCCTAACCACAATGACAGACTCCTCCAGTAGGATTTCCTTTTTTTTGGTTTTTTCACCTGTGACCGTATGCTGTCTCCTGTCAGTGGTGTCAGTGTGGATGAGACCTTTCCCAACCTGCCTGATCTGGTACTCTTTAATGACGCCGTTTGGTTTCTCAGGGGCACTCCAGCTCAGATGCAGAGCCTCTGCACTTTGGGCTGTGATTCTTGGTGGCAGGATGCTCTCTGGAACTCCTTGGGCAGTAGCTGCAACTACCTGAAGACATAGGAATTAAGCAGCAATTTATTGTAATGGTACACTAGCTATCCTGATCAATGAGAATGTCACTTTTGTTTTAAAATGTTGTTGTCTGGCCTGGCATATCATTAGCAGGGGTTTGGAGAAGCAGTCCCCTTTTTTTCATTTTTTTCCTTCCCATCCTATTTAAACAATGAAATCTGACCTTGAATATATTACATAAGTCTCATAGTACCATTTATCACAACAGGTTCAACAACAATTTTGATGGCAGAGTGCAGCCCTCAGTGTTTAAACAAGTAAAATCTGGCTGGCAGACTGTCTTACTAGAGAACTCTTGATAACTCTCTTCCATATGGCCCATCAGTGTCTTTGCATTTTAACAGCCTGATTTCATACATTTTAAGCACCAGTAAATATGGAGCAAAACCCACATCTGAACTTGCTTGCATATAATATGCTTTGAACAGAATAAATGGGCAGACATTTCGGTACTCTTCCCCTGATACCTAGGATGACTTTACAGTGTCTGCACCAACTTTCTAAATAAAGAAACAAGTGAGAAGAAAAAAATAAATAAATCAAGCAACTATTTAGTCAATATTGTCAAAACATAGTTTTGGACACAAATTGGCTATCTCTTTTCATAGAGTTAACTTTTTTCACTTTGTAAACAATTGCTTTGCAAGTAGCAGGCATGAGTTGTGCCTATGCAAAAAGCATGGAATTGTTCTAGGACTAATAACTTTTGATTGGGTCAATCAGCTGCCATCTATCTAAATGGTGGCTCACTCAGAAAGGTTCACTCAGAAACGTTCAACATTTTTGTTGAACAAAATGTTGCATTCTTGCACTGTGGCTGAGCAGTGTGACTGAATGCTTCATCTGGATGGCTCTTGCACAGTGCGCAAAGATGTTGCTCTTCTAAAGTTTCAAGCATATGAAAAGAATCAGAGCTACTCTGTGGAAGTTTGTTTCCTCCTGGGCTTCCCTTATCAAGGTTGGCTTCTGTGAAATGTCCTTTTCTTTAGTTTGCTCCTACACTGTTTGATTGTTTATTTCCAGTCTTCTTTGTGAGCTTTTCTTCCTTTTTCATTTGACAGCATTCCCCAGTGCTCATCATCCACGGTATTCCGTATTTGTGTCTCTCTAGTCTTCTTCCATGTCCGTATTTATACTCATTACTTCAACCTCCCACAGAGATCTTTCTAGAAACTTCTGTCACTTCTCAATCTGGTTTCTGACTAGATATTTTCACATGAAGTGCCAAGTATATCTGCTTCCACCACTCTGCTATCTGATCCTTCTCTTTAAATATATTTTTTGCTAAACTTAACAAAACAGAATCGTATTCTTTTACCTTTAACATTTTTCTCTTTTTTAAAAATTTGCTTGCAGAATAACACCATGATCCATAAATTACTCAAGCGGATATTTGAAAATATCCATGATTCTTTCCTTTTATTTCTGTAAATATAGTTGAGTACCAAGTTCTATAGATTTTATCCCCCACGTCTGTTGTATCTTTCTGTATTCTCGGTTCTGACCTCTGCTGCCTGAATTCAGGTCTTCATTATTTCTTGATAAGGCTATAGCAGAAGACTTGAAACAATTCGTTTTCCGTGCCAGGCTTTTTTGCCCTTGTCTTCATTTTTCAAAATCAGGCCATTTTTTGTTCATATCATATTTAAATAGAAATTTTCTTTAACTGAATAATGATTTGGACATTTTTATAGATTTATAGATGACCTAAAATTGGTTGGTGAGGAAAGGATGCGGAAGAAAAGATAGTACTGCTTCAAGATTTCACTTGTTTTTCATTAACACAAGATTGATATTTGGATAAATCTCCCTTGCAATTATCTCTCCTTCTTGACCTAGGTATTAGCACTCAGTTAAGAGGACACATAAACACCCTAGTTAACACACTGGATGTTCACATACTCTTCACACTGAACCCCTTTCCCCAGAGTTTAGGCAAACTCCTGTTACCTTGCTACTGGTGGCACAGCCAGCAACTGTGCAAGCTTTCAGCTGATATGAATATTCCTGAAATGGTTGAATTCCCTCTTTATCAGAGAAACTCAATGATGTTCCCCGAAAACGTTCAATTCCATTTCGAAGAAGAATGTAGTAAATAACAGGACCTAAAAAAAGTAGAAAAATGACTGCATTTGAATGTCATATCATTTTAACTATTTGCAAACAACTTACAAGTCTTAGTGTGCGGAAGAAATGCAATACTATAGCTTTATTTAATTTTAATTTCCTATTATATTGCTATCTCAAGCAGTTCCTAATTATACTATTATAGAAGAGAGGGATTCTTCAAATAGATGATCAAAGAATCATTTATGTTTATTTCCTTTCACTATGAAACAAATTTACTTTCAATATTAAAACTCTTTTGCCTTCTCTGAATATGCCTTGCTTATTTGAAAGCAGCTCAGTTATATTCTGGTATTCAAGGAACTTTTACTTCTATTTTATTCATTTATTTAGGCTAAAAATTTATGAGGGCTACACCACAAAGTGAGTGATTAGTCGGCACATATTTAAAGTTCCCTTTATCAGAACATACTTTTCTAGTGGTTAGATGCATAGGGCAATTACATGTAGATTATACTCATTTCAATTTTCTTATTAATTTATGAGATTTTGTCATTTGTATTTTAAAGGTAACTCAATACCATTTGATTGTATAGGTTTTCTCCAGTTTACGACAATTGTATCTTCAAGATTGTCTATTTTGGTCCACGTAGGGGGACTCACTCCTTGAGGCACATCTTCTTTTGTTCTGGCTCTCACAGCTTGGCTCAGTCCTCGCCCATAGCTGTTCCATGCAGAAATCCTGTACTCATATGTCATGTAGGGCTTGAGGTTCACAACTGGAAAGAGAAAAAATAGACAGGCAGGTTTCTCTTATTTTCATTTTTTAACCATCATACTAAAAGTGAATATCAAAAACTTCAGACATTTAAAAACAAATGTTTAATGCTCTAAACCCTTTGTATATAAATAAAACTCTAATATCTTTATTTTCTAAATATAAGTAACATTTAAAGTGTTTATTAGATGCAGGGAAACGGAATTACACAGAATGGAATTCCCTGTTTCTGAGCAGAAAGAGGGATATATTAAATAAATGAAAAATAAAGCCCCAGAATCATGTATAATAAGATTTAATGTTTCACTAATTCATGTACTTTTGATTCCTACATGAGACAGGTTTGCCAACATTCTTTTTTAGTTTTAGTATCATACAACTTATAAATTATTACTTTCTGTTACTTTGCTAATATTACTTAAAAATTTTAAAATCATATGGATTATAATGTTATTACAATACATAGGATTTGAAACTTTTATCATGGTACCATGATAGTGAATAAAAATGAAAGCATACTCTGCTATCTAGTTCCTTCCCTCTTCCACAAAAGTCAGAATTGAAAACCAAAATACCAAACAACCAACTTTATTAAAACAATAAAACCAAGCCTGCTGAGCTTTCCAAACTGGCAAAAATTGTATTAGATGAACACTCATGTGATTCAGTGGTGTCCCCAAAGTCTTAGTTCCATTTAAGCTTTAATAACTTCAGAAATACCAATGCCACACGTTTCCCCCAAAATACTTACTTGAAAGTTTAATTATTTAAATTTATTTTCCATGTCTCTAATTTGATGAATTTTGAGTATGTATGTATTTTTGTATGGTAGCTTCTGGATGACTCTTTCTCAGATTGAGCATCAGAAAATGAGGCCTTCTTTCTTGGCTGCATGGTCAGCTGCTCATCTCCATTGGACATGGAGTTAATTCTCAGTCCCTATGCTTGGATTAATTGGGTCACATTCTCCTTATATATATCTCCTTACAATAAACCCTTCCCTGCCCACTGTATAGAATTAATATGAAAATAAAATGCAATAAATTATGGGGCAGAACTTCATAAAATGCAGATTTATCTGCAAATATAAAGCATTATCTTCCTTTTCCATTTTCTCTGCTCAAAGGGTATCTATCCACTTGTTGCCTGTGATGGCTACCATGGGTCCCCAGTTCTCCCTTCCAACCTGGTCAGAGGCCTCCTAATTAGAAAACCACATTTGCCAGTTTTCTTTGTAGCTCGTAGTGGTCACATGACTCAGATCTCAATACTTGAAGGAGTGTAGAAAGACATGGGCAACTTCTGCATCATATTTTAAAGAGAAAATCACATACCTTTGGTTGCCATTCTGGATTCTGGATCCCTGAATGATCTTGTGCAATTCATTTGCCTAGACAATCTACCTACCCTCAGCTGGTCAATATGTTTTTCATTTCTGCTACAGCAAATTAAACTACTCATTGGTAATGACTGTAATTCTGTATCCTCAAGTGCACATCACCATTTCAAATCTCATTTGCTGCTTCCTTCTTTTTGATAGATAAATGATTGCATAAACGAATACGTTTTTGTCAGCACTGGTATTGTCAGCTTTCAAGTGTAAGTTTCTAAGAGTCTGACTTAGTCTAAATTGTTCTCAATGGAATTATCATAGCACCACTTGTGTACTGAACATCTTTCATGAAAAAGAACGGTTTGTTATTTTTGATATTCAATTTACAGTAGTTTCTGCAGGCAAAACAATCTGAAATAAGGATTTTAAAAGCCCTCATAACATTGTATCAGTAGGTGGAAACATCTATTCACTTCTGGAGAGGGCTATTGCAAGTATGTATTAAAAGCCCTTCAAAATCTTGATCTTGATTACAAGGGGGCAGATAAAAGTAGAGAACTCTCTTAGATGGAAATTCAGTAATTTTAAAATGAAAGTCTATGACTTAAATCTATAACTGGGACTGGGAACATAATAGAAGGTTGGACAAATTGTCCTTTATCTAAGGCCTTTCCTAATTAAATTCATTCTAAGAAGTTTTTTTGCTTGTATAGTGTTCTAAATCCAAATAACGAGGTAAAGGTAAACAAAAATGCCCTATTCATAAGGATGTTTCCATCGAATAGAAGAGTTGGAACAAGTGTCCAAATCCATATGACACATGAGAAAGCTAGTGAGCTTTGTGAACAATGCACCATAGCAGCACAGGGACTGAACTGAGGACATGAATCTTGACCTAGGCCTTGAGTAGGATGAGAAAGGAGGACATTTCTGGTGGAAGAACAGCTCGAAGCGCATTTGGAGCACTCTGAAAGGAGCTCCTACACCACTTGGAGTCTTCAAAATCTGTCCCTTTTGAAGATGGCATTATTTGAATATGTTTCTTTCTCATGGCGAGTTACTTTTACAGATCTGAGCCTCAGTTTCCTCATCTGTTAAATGATCATATTTATATGATTGCTTTGTGGGTAACTGAGATAAGGTTTTAAAGTACCTAATATAACATTGAGACTAAATAATGTTCAATCAACCTTATCTCTGTTCCTTTCTTCCCTTCTTAGTCTTCCTTCTTTTATCTCAGTAGCCTACCTTACTTTCTGCACTCTTGAGGTTAGCCTTTATCGTCCCTTGGTTGAGTAAAGCAGAATGGTGATTCATGACAGAATGGAACAATGTTTTGCTTGTTTATGTAACCTTAGCTTGTTCAAATTATGTCACTTAAATGGATTTTATTTAATCAAGATGATAGATGATACACACACATGCACACACACACACACTTGATTTTTCAAAAACAAGAACACATTTTGTAGGGACTTAAGTAAATGGATGAATAATACAAATTTAATTGATGGCAGAACTATTTTAGAGATAATTCTAAACTTTACAGTGTTTCTCACACAGCTCAGCCAAAACTAAGAATCACCATTTTGGACTAATTCAGCAGGGTCAAGATGGTACATAGAAATTAATATTTATGGCCGGGTGCGGTGGCTCAAGCCTGTAATCCCAGCACTTTGGGAGGCCAAGACGGGCGGATCACGAGGTCGGGAGATCGAGACCATCCTGGCTAACACGGTGAAACCCCGTCTCTACTAAAAAATACAAAAAACTAGCTGGGCGAGGTGGCAGGCACCTGTAGTCCCAGCTACTTGGGAGGCTGAGGCAGAATGGCGGGAACCCGGGAGGCGGAGCTTGCAGTGAGCTGATATCCGGCCACTGCACTCCAGCCCAGGCGACAGAGCGAGACTCCGTCTCAAAAAAAAAAAAAAAAAAAAAAGAAAGAAATTAATATTTACAATAATTGCAAAGGTTATTGTTTTCGAGACAACCAGCCATCTTGGAGAAACGTCATGCTTGGATTTACCTCGTCCTCAGAATAGCACTGTTAGATTTTATTATTAATCAGACAGGTTCATCCTTCTTTCTGCTTGAGAGTATAGCAATATTCATTCAATACATTTAGTGAAAGCTGCATTGTAGCTTTTGAAAAAGAAAATTGGGTTTATTGTAAATTAACTGGATATAGCAGTAAAGGTCACAGATATCTCCACAGATTTACCTTAATATGGAACACAACCTTGTCTAAAGTTAGACTTTAACACATTTTAAACTACTGACTTTGAATACATCCAGATTATGCCTTTAATTACCTTGTAACTAGCTGCCTTCAAAGTATGATGGAATGTATTGATATCAGTTTAAAGAGAATTGATGTCAGAGTGAAATAAAGTTGCATTTTCAGCAGCCTCTCACTAACCCCATTAAGCCATGGGCAGACAGCTTGCTTTCTGTTACCTGTGTAAGAGTACGTGTTTACACTCCCTGTATGAATGGTTTCTTCGGCAGATGAACACATTTCTTTAATTGATGCCTTCCCTGTGGAATTGTGAGACCCTCTTATCACAGTGCAAATGTGGCTGGTAAAGTTGAAGTCACACTTGCCACAATGTGCTGTGGCTTCCATAGATGCTGGGCAGAGGGTCCTGCAGTCTTTGGTTTCCTGAATCAAGTGGTAGGGGTGAGAAGAGAGAGAGAGGGGTATTTAAAAATTTCATTTAGACATACACAGGGTAGGCCTTTATGACTTTCAAATGAATTTTTTCCTTCACTTGATGAATGAATATTTCAAAATTTATAAAAAGAAATGAAGGCAGTTTGTATACTAGAAAGAACAATAACTTTGAAATGACATAGATTGGGATTAAAATTTCAGTTGTGCAACTTCCCAGCTCTGTAACCTTGAGCAAGTCACGTATGTTCTCAAAACCTCGGCTTCTTCAGTGGGAAAAATGGAGACAAAATTTACTACCAAGGTTTGTTGTGTGACTCAAATGAGATAACACCGATAAGTCTTTAAACTTAGTATCCACGCTACAAATATTTTATTTTTGCTATTTGATACTTTCCTATGGAATTTTAGAGAAAATACAGAATATTTGAGAATCTACACTTCCTGTGTTGTTGGAAAAGTTAGTCCCATTAGAAGTATTACTGATCCAAGTTTTAAAAAATATAAATGTTTCATGAACTGTCATTATAATTATAATTATTTATGCTTATAAACATTTTCTCTGACACATTTCTGGACTTTTTATGGTTTTTTATAAGTACCACTTTGTTTTAACCCAAGGAAATTAAATACTTAACCATCCCAAATTATAGGAGCTATAAATAAGGTAATAGTTTTATAATGTGGAGATCTACTTTGCCTTTCCTTTACATAAGTAGCATAATGTATTTAAAAATACCATTTGCTATTAAAATATCTCCATTCAACCTCTCTCTTACATAAAATAAGTTGAATTATTCTTACCAAGTTGGTCAAAATAACAAATTCAAAAATATATAGTGGGTCTGGGTGTGGTGGCTCACACCTATAATCCCAGCACTTTGGGAGGCTGAGGTGGGTGGATCACTTGAGGTCAGGAGTGTGAGACCAGCCTGGTCAACATGGCAAAACCCTGTCACTACTCAAAAAACAAAAATTAGCTGGGCGTGATGGCACGCACCTGTAATCCCAGCTACTTGGCAGGTTGAGGGAGGAGAATCACTTGAACCCAGGAGGTAGAGGTTGCAGGGAGCCAAGATGACACTATAAAAATGGAACCCCACTATACACATGTATGTGTGTATATTCACTAAAAGCCCAACTAAATGACAGTAAAATAATGGTTTACATGTTGAAAGTCTAAGAAAAAAGGAAGGAAAATAATACACACAAGACAGTGCATACCTTTTTGGAAGCTGGAAAGTACATGAATGTGGCAGAGACAATGCAATGTGCTCAGTGATGTCTGTTTCCCTTTTCTCTCTGGGAACATGGGATGTTGAAACCTGGTTGCAGTAGAAGCCAGCTGACTAGATATGTCTGTGTGACTAGTGCATAGAAAGGATGTACTCTGTATCCAGGTGTGAACTGCCTGTGTGCAATTGTCCCCTCTTGCGCCCTTTCCACTATGATCCAAGGGCTGCGTGTGAAGCATCACAAGATGGAAGGGGCTTCGGTTCTAGAGATGTTACTTGGAAGACAACTGCCTAACTCATAATGAATTGCAATGTAAAAAATTTAAAAATAAACAAATTTGCTAAGAGAGTAGATCCTAGATGCTCTCATCACAAAAAAGGAAAACAAAATGCAAAATGCAAAAAGAAATCATCCTAACTTCCACATAGAGGTTCATTGTCATGAAATTTTAGTGGAGCAGGATAAAGAGAACATCTTCAAGAGCTTTCATAGGAAAAGAAACATGGTTACCAACAGAGAGATAGGAATCTACATATCAATGGAAGCTTAAAACATGGAGAAATGCCTCAAAATTCTGAGTAGACATAATTTTTAACCTGGAATTGTATATCCAACCAAACTATCAATCCTGTTGGAGGGTAAAATAATGGTATTTTTATACATTAAGCTCTCAAAAAATTTATCCTCTATACATCTATATACAAGAAGATAATTCTCCAAATGGAATGTAACTTGGAATCCAAAAACAAAAACAAACAGAAAAAAACAAAACAAAACAGGGAATCAACACAGGAAAGAGGTGAAAGGAATTCCTGAGTTGACAGCTTAGGGAAGACCTAATGGGCCAGCTATGTAAAAATCCCATGGTGATTCATTTCAGATTGGAACAGGATATAAATGTCTCCAGGTGATAGGTCTTCAAAAAACAAAATAAAACCCACAGACTGAACATTATTATGTAAAACACACTACTTGATTCAGCATGGAGAAATATTGTCCTTATTATAATAATTTAACCAACCTTATGTATTATATTTATCATTCATTGATACAAAGTGCTTGCAGGGCTTCCAACAATCTCATGAGTTATTTTATATCCCAAAGTGTACAAAGCGTATGTGGTCCACACAATTACTGTGTAGTTGCCTCATTGAACAAATGCCCTTCCATTGTCTGTGACGAAGACACCCATTTTTAGTGGTCTTATGATGATAAATTACTACAGAACATGGTAGCATGTTTGTTTTTAAAGTGTCCATGGTCCTTTCCTTAAATTGATAGGTTTCTGGTGTCCTGGGTCAAGTTTAATACCCACATACATGACATAGCTGTGTATGAACCATCACCATACAAAAACATAAGTGATTACACCCAGAAGCCTATTCACTCACTTTTGACACAGGCATTTGCTCATCTTTCATTATCTAAGGGAATATGATATAAGTGCAACTAAGCAAATTTGCTGGATCTAAGGTCTCTATCAAAGGAAGGTGGTGGATGATGGCTGGTGGGCTAGGGAGAAGAAGCGGGAATTTCCTCCCGTCTCCATCCACAGTGCTCCCAGGCATGAAATGGCACCATGCAGAGGCCCCAGACGACCTGTGCTGGCTCTTTCAGCGGCACACAGACTTTCAGTCCTGCACTAATCTGAAGTGCTGGGTAAAGCTTCCCTGAGAACAGCTAATCATTATTAATTCCTTTAGAATTCATTGCAATAACATCAATCATAGCGAACTCATTCGGTATTAATATGGATGTAATGTGAAAATGAATAATGCACACAGGAGTTTTTATATTCCTATTTTAGAAAAATAGTTATGAACAATGTATTTCTCTTTCCATTGTCAAATCAGCGCCTCCGAGAGCTTTTCTATCAATTACCTTCATCATCATTCCAGTTGAAATCTTGTCAGAGCAAACATATTTCAAAGGATTATATCCAACTCCATTACAGCATTTCTGGCTCTTTGGAATAAGTTCAGTCTCACAGCATTTTACTGGCACTGGGTCATTCTTTTTAACATGTGCTTTAGACTCTCCACTGGAAGCTGAGCAGCATATGGTATCTGACATATTCACATAATCCTGCCCACAACAGAACATCCCTGCAACAATAAAATGTTATATATGAATATGAAATAGAAAAAGGGAAGAAAACTGAGGCTGCTATAAAGTTTGGTATAAAAATGTCAGACTCATGCAGTTGCTGAAATGGTGTAATACCTAAGGTAGCATTTCCCTACCAAGGTGATTTAAATGTGCAGTGAGGGTCCTTCTTATCAAGAGCACTAGACACTAATTAGGAAAAGAACACACAAGAGGAAGTGTTCGAAAATCATTCAGCTGGGCCAAACTTCTCTCATGCTTCATAAAAAGAGATAGGATTTCTGTCATGAAAACTGCCTGCACATTTCTTGATGATAACATCTTGTTGCAGAGGAAGGTTAGTTAAACTATAGGGACTCTGAGAAAGCTCTAGAAATTCATAAGGGAGAAAAGGTCACTCAAGTACTCTGGAATAAGAGCCCAGTCAGAGTGGAAAGGTAGCACCATCCTAGAACTGGAAGTCCTGCAGGAGGAGCAGTGCAAGTTTTGGTTTAGCTTTATTTAGGGTACAAATATTTGCTTCTCGTGAATTTAGCTGCAATGGTAACCATTCTTTCTTAATGAGATGGATTTGGTATTTATTCAAAATCAGCTGAACATGTTCACTCATCAGGTACACTAATCAGCCACTATTTTTTGAGCCATATTTTGTTCTAGACCCATCACAGACATGGGTGACAGGCTGGGGGCAGCGGCAGAAAGACCTTGTGAGAGGATCACTGATCCCCACATCTAAATGAAAGACACATATACCTGAGATACCAGATAGACATTTTCTCCCACCAAATTCAGTTGAATTGCCTGCATTTGCACCATTTAGATATTGCCATCGAAGAGAAATGGCAGAAATGTTAACATTAAAGCAGGAATAAATTAACGCTACTTGAGTCAGATCAAGCTAGAAATCAAGGTGCCTATACTGCATGTCACAGTGTTTTTATATTACAATTTATATCCAGTTATATAGCAGCACAAAGTGATGAATGCTTTATTTTAATTGGAATTTTGTTTGTTTATTATTAGTTCCGACTGATAACATAAAGAACCTCAAATTCAAAGTGCCCGGGGGTCCTGAATTGTTAAATCTGGCCCTGTGTAAACATCTACATTATTAAAGACACTCAAATCATAGATCAAAAGTGCTTTTAAAAAAAGTCATTGAAAGTAGACATTGGTTTGGCACATGCCTTAAGAAAGATGTTTATCCACACATGACTCCAAAAAATCCTCTCATTCATCTTTTTACTCCTCATATTAAAAACTCTTATTTATGATTAATGATATATACTGATCCTAACAGAGTTTTGGCATACCATGTTTATCTAATATGATAACTCTTCGAAGTAATTGGTTTAAAAATTAACTGCTATATTAATAATTTTAGTTGTTTTAACATTTCCAGGAAAAGTTATCTCAAATAAATACACAGAACAGGGCTCATTTTAGTCTGTCTTGATTGTGGTGGGTATATATGTGTGTATGTGTGTATATATAAGTACATACACACAAATATACATATTTATGTGTGTGTAGATATGCATGTATATATATATATATACATATATATATAAATATATACATACATGTGTGTACACCCACGCACATAAACTAAAAAGAAAAATCCGTAGCTTCAAGTTTTATATTGTTTGGGCATTTTTCTGCCCCTTCTGATTAGACATTTAAATACAACTGTGGATTCTTTACTGTTAATTTTTCCTCTGGCAGTTTTCTTAAGACAATTCATGTTTCTCTTTTAAAGAGCAATCAAACTTTGAAAACTGGTCTTTAGGGAGCGGAATATATTCTCCCCCTCCCATTCCCACATTACTTCATGGTTTCACTATGCTTTAAGTATAAAATAAAAATGCAGACATTGACCTAATTTGAAACTCCTAATCAGTCATCTGATCACTCTGAGGGACTTCTGACAGGTAAACTAAAATTTTGATAATGAACTGCTTTTAAACTAGAAACAAAAAGATGCCTTCTTTCACAAAGAACTTCATCTTTGTATTACTGAATTGAAATTTTCAGCCAAGATTTCACTCACATAACAAGAAGTGACTCCCTTTCTAGTTTCTTTGGTAAACCATTACTTCTTTAATTATTATCAACCTTGTTCCAGTGTGATAAATTGCTAATTACTTAATACCCTAATCAGCGTTCATTCTTTGCACAGATAAACTGTGACAGTGCCATTAATTTAAATAGTAATTTCACTTAATGGCCAGAACGGCACACCAGATTTTTATGCAGCATTTTCTGAAGACTGCATCCATCACTGCAATATTCTGACATAAAGATGTCTGACGTGCACTAACTCACTTAGGGAGAGCAGATGTTGCGGAGCAGAGTTTGGTAGTAATTCCCATAGTGCATCACTTCAGCATGAATGAGCTGCAAATTCAGAGACAGACAATCTTCTGAAACTGCATTGCAATAACTTTTGACCCCTCCCTAATTTATCACATGTAGCACTTGACTTTTGAACTTTGACACATGGAATGCACAATTTTAAATATGCCCAAAGAAAAACAAAATAGGTCATGCATTATTGATGGATTGGTCCATCCTTCCAGAGCCTCTTCATTAAATTTGTACAAAGGTGGAGCATATCTTTGAACAAGATGCAGATGTTATTAAAGTGGTACAGTACACATTAAACTAGTAGATGTTTATTTTTCAGATCAAAAAGCATATATTGTCTTTCTAAACTGCATATACATCCAATGGTTTCCATTGATTGGACACAACTGAGAAAATAGTGGAGGAAAAGATTTTTACTCACAATATTATTAATACTTCAAATATGTTACCAATGCTTATTTCATATCTGTGTCTCAAAAGAAATGCATTTATAAACATATCTGCTGGATGAATTTCTAAATAGTTAAGACTGCAAAACGGGGATTCCTTTTTTTTTTTTTTTTTTTTTTAAGAAGACCAAGAAATATCATGCCTTTGAGATAAAAATAATCCAGTAGTAAAATCCAGTCTGGAATATGACAAATCATTGTGAAACCCTGAGATTGTTCATGAGGACCAAATTTTAAGCCAAGGGATATTTTAGGCCTAGAAGAAAAACAAGATTTGTGATTAGTCATCCTTAGGACAAATGTATAACATTTGTGGCAGAGCATGAAAGAAAAGAAATTCACGCTTGTCTTCACCAGTAGATGGCTCTGTGACTACCACCACGAAACTGAGAGGGGAGAGTAAAAACGCTCCCCAAACCATTGTGATACATTTTATAGCGTTGATATATTACACTTTTCAAAAAAAAAAAAAAATCATTATGTTATATGGAAATCTTCCAGGGAAATGCCTTTTCAATACCACCCTTACACCATGGACTTCTGTGATTATATTTCCCTCTGCAAAATTCCCAAATTCCCATCTTATGAAACAAACAGTGATAGTTACTTGTTTTACTGAAGTCAGAGTCCAGGACGTGAAAACTCAGTCTTGTATTCTGAAACAATTTCAACTCAGAGTTTCACATCAAAGGCCGCATGGACAAAATTTATAATATAAATAAGTCAATATATTCCGAAGTCATCTCATGATCAGTTTCCCATGGCTAACAGAAAAATCTGTCCTCTTTGAATGAAACAGAGGTTTCAATTTTCACCTTTTCATACTAAGGGATATAATCAAGTCCAATCCAAGATTAATGGCATAAACGGTAAAGTCATATAAGCAAACACTAAGAAAAAAATGAGTAATAAATAGATTTAAAATCTATTCAAAGAAAATGGCTAAGAATACATATCCACTGAAATGACGCGCATGACTTTCATCCCGAGATACCTGTATAACACTTCTACACAACTCATCTGCCCAGAGAGAGCACTAAAAACATAAACGCCACCCCAGCACTTCTGTTCCAACAGCATCTGTTAATTCACTCCATTTATAAAATACATATTGACAAAGACAACTGAACTGGGACCAGGGAGATTTGATTTGGTGTGAGAAAGTCAATTCAATGTGATTTTGTTAAAGGGCTCCTGCAGGCAAATAAAAGAGTTTAAGTAATAAAGTACATAAAGAGATGTTTTATGAGCCAGCCCGGTCTCGTGGCAGGCACACAATGCCAGCCAGCGAGAGAGGCCAGGCTTAGGAATGATATTATGAGATCCAAACCCGTATGTAGCAGGTATGCTGTTTGTCGCTAGGTTGAGGAGAAAAAGGGCCATATGGATATTCTGGAAGGTCATTAAGGTCACAGTCATTAGGGGCGACAGGAGTGAACGGCAGCAGAGAGAGGAAAAATACATGTGGAACCTGTCTATTTTCAGTGCAAACTGCAGGAAGGAAGGTCAAGAGAATAAAAAGAGATTTTTTTTCCTTTGTAAAACTATTATTCCTTCAGTCCACTATAAGAGTTGGCAGAGCTGTAGAATACCATAAAAAACTCTAGAGCTTTTCTTGATTCGCAGGAGTTGAGGGCTGTCACCACTTGTGTAAGAAACGTTTGACTGGCATGCAACATCATTTTGAGTAAATAAAAAAGTGATTCTGAAATTTGAGTTCATGGATGGAGTTCAAGGGTGGATAAAATTACAAGCAAATTTTTGCATGTATTCTATGCACTATTATTCAGAGTGAGGGTTTGTAACTTTCAAAAGATTCAAAAGGAAAACAAATTAAGAACCACTGTCCTAGTGGACAGTAACCTCCATTCCCCTTCTTCAAACAGATGCATTTTATTTTATGCCAGTGGTGTGCTGACTTCTCTTTCCTTCTCTTTTGCATTTGTTCTGCGACCTAAATTTAATCTTAAACTACAAGTCTTATCATCATATTGACTCTTCCCTGAGCGCTAAATAATATTCAAATCCTAATATTCAAATCCTTTTGCCTACTCAGATTTATCTCCTTTCTTCCTTTCACAAGGTGTATACCTCTTGTAGTCCTCACTACTATTTGTATTTTACGGATTGCTGATTTCACAGTTTAGCTCAAGCCATGCCTGCCAAAATCATACTCACTGTTTGAGATTCCAATCCAATGGAACAACCCCCTTCATTACTTTGACTGGAGTGATCTCTCAGTCTTAAGAATATGCATGCATTCATCCCTCTCTTACGGCCTGTGTAAAAACTTGTAGGTAATTTTCTCCTTGATTAGGTTGTAAGTTCTTGAGGATAAAAATGGAATCTTGGCCATTTTTACACTTGCCAAGCACCAAGAATGATATCTTGAATATGGTTATTACATAATACATATTTAACAAAGGAAGGAGTATGGCAGTAGACTAATTCTTTTAAAAAGTTACAGATGAACAAACACACTAAAATCAAATATTTTGCTGTCATTTTTAAACTCTGATGTATTAGGGTATACAGGGGGGAACACTTTTGCATCCTCCCTGTCACCTTGATTCTATCTTTAATAGACCTGTTATTAGCTACTTCACCTAAAGTAGGAGGAGGAGGTATTCAACAGGTTAGTTACAGTACAGGATAACTAATTAATTGTCATAATTTTCTAGTAGACATTGCTATGACTTTAAGCAGTGGTTCTCAAATTATGGTCTCAGGATCCTCTAAGAACTTACAAATTATTGAGGACCCCAAATACCTTTTATTTATATGGGTTTTACCTGTTGATATGTACTGTGTTAAAACTTACAGCAGAAATTTTTGATATATTTTTTATTAATGCATTTAGACATAAATATAACAAATCCATAACATGCTAACATATTTATGAAGCATAAATACGTTTTTCAAATAAAAAAAATAGTGAGAAGAATGACATTGTGTTACATTTTTGCAAGCTTCTTTAACGTTCAGTTAAGAGAAGGCAATTTAATTTTTTTTCTCATTCTGCATTTGATCTGTTGCAAATCACATCATGTAACTTCTGTAAAGCTCTGCTGTACACATACGAGAGAATGAGAATTAAAAAGGCATATAGTAGTTTAGTATCACAGGCATACCTCATGTTATTGTGGTTTGATTTATTGCACTTTGCAGATACTGCTTTTTTTTTTTTACAAATTGAAGGTTTGTGGTTGCCCTGAATTAAGCATGTGTATTGGTGCCAATTTTCCAATAGCATGTACTTGCTTCATGTTTCTGTGTCACATTTTGATGATTCTCACAATATTTTAAGCTTTTTCATTATTATTATAAGACAGAAAGCTTAATTGATGAGTGTCCTGTGTGTACTGACTGCTTTACAGACCTGCCTTTCCCTTATCTTTCTCCCTCTCCTTGGGCCTTCCTATTCTCTGAGGCACAGCAATATTGAAATTAGGCCAATTAATAACCTTACAATGGCCTCTAAGTGTTCATGTGAAAGTATGAGTCTCATGTCTCTCACTCTAAATCAAAAGCTAGGAATGATTAGGCTTATCGAGGAAGGCATGTTGAAAACCAAGATAAGCCAAAAACTAGACCTCTCATGACCAACAGTTTGCCAAGTTATGAATGCAAAGGAACAGTTTTTGAAGAAAATCAAAATACTCCTCCTCTTCTTCCCACACCTTCAACAGACCTTCTTCTCTTTTCTCTCCCACTCCTTCTTGAACATATCTTTTCCCCTGGACAATATCTCTTCATTACATCTTAAAAGGTATGTGAGCATGATAAACAATCTGGTGGGTCTTATGGCCTTCAACCATGGTCCAGGTAAGATTTCTATTTCACTTATCATGAATGATAAGTGAAACAGCCTTATTGCTGATATGAAGAAACTTCGGGCCGGGCGCGGTGGCTCAAGCCTGTAATCCCAGCACTTTGGGAGGCCGAGACGGGCGGATCACGAGGTCAGGAGATCGAGACCATCCTGGCTAACACGGTGAAACCCCGTCTCTACTAAAAAATACAAAAACTAGCCGGGCGAGGTGGCGGGCGCCTGTAGTCCCAGCTACTCGGGAGGCTGAGGCAGGAGAATGGCGTGAACCCGGGAGGCGGAGCTTGCAGTGAGCTGAGATCCGGCCACAGTACTCCATCCCGGTCGACAGAGTGAGACTCTGCCTCAAGAAAAAAAAAAAAAAAAAAAGAAACTTCGAGTGGTCTGGATAGAAGATCAAATCAGTCACAACATTCCCTTAAGCCAAAGCCTAGTCCAGGCAAGGCTCTTACTCTCTTCAATTCTATGAAGTCTGAGAGAGGTGAGGAAGCTGCAGAAGAATAGTTGGAAGCTAACAGAAGTTGGTTCATGAGGTTTAAGAAAAAAAGCCATATCCATAACATAAAATTGCAAAGTGAAGCAGCAAGTGCTGTTGTAGAAACTGCTGCCTCAAGTTACCCAGAAGACTTAGGTAAGATCATTGATGAAGGTGGCTACACTAAACAACAGATCTTCATTGTAGATGAAATAGCCTCACACTGGAAGAAGATGCCAACTAGAGCTTTCATAGGTAGAGAGAAAAAGTCAATGCCTGGTTTCAAAGTTTCAAAGGACAGGCTGACCCTCTTGTTGGGGGGTGAAAGCAGCTGGTGTCTTTAAGTGGAAGCCCATGCTCACTGACCACTGCAAAAATTCTAGGGCCCTTAATAATTATGCTAAATCTATTCTGCCTGTGCTTGTAAATGGAACAAAAAGGCTGTATGATTACGTATCTGTTTACAATATGGTTTACTATGTTTTTAAAGCTCATTATTGAGACCTACTGCCAGAAAAAATATTTCTTTTAAAATATCAATACTCACTGACAATGCATCTGGTCATCCAAGAGCTCTGATGGAAATAGAAAAGAAGATTGATGTTTACATGCCTATTAACACAGCATCTATTCGGCAGCCCATGGGTCAAGTAGTCATTTTGACTTTCAAGTTTTTTTATTTAAAAATATATTTTGTAAGGCTACAACTGCCATAGATAGTAATTCCTCTGATGGATCTGGGCAAAGTAAACTGAAAACTTAGAAAGGATTCACAATTTTAGATGCAATTAAGAATATTCATGATTCATGGGAAGAAGTCAAAATATCAACATTAACAGGAGTTTAGAGGAAGTTGATTCCAACCCTCATGGATGACTGAGGGGTTTTAGACTCAAAAAGAAAAAAAATAACTGCAGATGTAGGGAAATAGCAGGAGAACTGGAATTAGAAGTGAAGCCTGAAGAGGTAATTGAATTGCTGCAATCATAAAACTAACAGATGAGGAGTTGCTTCTTAAGGAGGAGCAAAGAAAGTGGCTTCTTGAGATGGAATCTATGCCTGGTGAAGATGCTGTGAACACTGACTTCATATTTTAATTTTCTTGTCTTTAAAAGCCTTACCTCCAATAACATAAGTGTCAGGCCTCCCAAAATCTGGATCTGACTGTGTGGTATTTAGCAAGTGGAAACTAACATCTAATATCTAATGTCTGAACTTCAGTTTCTTCACTTTTAAAATGTAGATAATAATAGTACCTATCATGTAAGATTATTGTGAAGATTATTTGAGGTAATAATATATAAAATATTGGTAGAGTGTCTTAGTATTCATTCAAAAATACTTATTGTTATTAATATTAGTGTTAGCTTCACACAGTAGAATAAGGAGTAAAAGAATTATAATACAATATCATTATAATAATTTTGTATACTATTTGCTAGAAAATATTCTTTTCATTCATAACCAATGTATTCATGTGTGGGATTTTTTTTGGTGGACATGACTTTTTCAAGAGGAAAAAAATTGATGTGTTTTTATGAAATACATGAGATACATGTAAAAATTGGGAGATTACATTGTTATGTGTTAAACAGTATGTTCCAAATTATTGCATTAGATATAACCAATGTGAGGTTTAATTACTTATTTGTTTTATTTCTAGGGCAAATTTCTCACTCTCCCTGCTTCTCCGATCCTCCATCTACTGAAAGGTAGACCTGGGCCCCCTACCTGGAAGGCGATTGTATGCCACTCCTTCTTCTCCACCACAACACTCTAAATCGTTGCTCACAATCTGTCTGCCACAGCACTGCTGGCCATGGCCATCATGAAGCCTCCCAGCACAGCAAATCTGGTTTCCTGAGGTGGAGTACGGCATTCTGCCACAGCAGGAATCACCAATGCCAACAGAAATCCGATTGTGCTGTTCATCTGGACAGCATACTTCACCTGTCAATTTAGGACAATAATAATCATTACATCAGTTAAAAAAATATGCTATGACTCACAATTAACTTTTATCACAATCATCTTGCAGATCCCAACTGATTGACAGAATTACTAGAGAGAATATTATCATATTGGAGCTGCAAAATTTCCAAATGACTCCAAAGTTTTGTGTATAAACGTGTGTCAGATCAGATACACACAGGACAACTTACAAGTAAGTCTATGTTGTCTATTTCCTCACCATTAGGTCTGGTGACATAGATTATGTGGTATTATAGAAAAACATCTAGGAATACATTTTTGTTTTGAGTAATTTTCTTTTGGAAAGTAGAGTGGATTCAAAAACCAACTATTGATACATTTATATTGCTTATGATTATAATTTCCTAAACCAAACTATATTTGTACAACCAAACAAAAACACTCCCATTGGGAAGGTTAATTACATGAGAGGAGGTAAAAAATACTGTATTTAAGTCAGTGTACTAGTACTTCTTTGGGTTATGTCACACACTGAATTTTGCTACATTTCTCTTCACATGACGATCTGGGAAACCTGATATAAGAATAAGATAATCCAACAGATGCAGTGCTTTACGCATGTAATCCCAGCACTTTGGGAGGCCAAGGCGGGTGGATAACTTGAGGCCAGGAGTTAGAGACCAGCCTGGCCAACATGGTGAAACCCCATCTCTACTAAAAATAAAAAAAATTAGCCAGGCTTGGTGGTGCATGCCTGTAGTCCCAGCTACTCAGGAGGCTGAGGCACGAGAACTGCTTGAACCCAGGAGGCAGGAGGCAGAGTTTGCAGTGAGCTAGGATTGCTTCGCTGCACTCCAGCCTGGGCATATCTAAAAAACAAAAACAAACAAACAAAAAAACAGACTTAGATAATCTTTTGCCTGGTACCTTAAGATCAAAGGACTCAAATATTCTAAATACCAAGAGTTAGCTTGTTTATTTGTTTGGTATAAAGACAACTCTAAAAGACAGAAACTTTGGTAAATGGCTTCCCTTAAGGATACTTTCAAAAGAACTAATAAAAACTTGGTGGATCTAAAATCCAAACTTCATTTTCCCTTCCCTCGTGGCCCTCCAAACCCCGACTTCCTTCTCTCTCTTGTCCTGTTCCTCCTCTTCTTCCTAGACCTTCAACAGACCTTCTTCCCTTTTCTCTACCATTCTTTCTTGAACGTATCTTTTCCCCTGGACAACATCTCTTCATTATATAAGATATGTGAGTATGATGATCAGTCTGGTGGGTCTTATGGCCTTCAACCATGGTCCAGGTAAGATTTCTATAATCCAATTAATGACTTGTCAAGCTTTCTTAAGAAATGGCACAAATCCACTGAAGAATTTAGGACTGCCTTAGGGATTTGTAGCCCTGGACTTCCTCTTCTCAATTAATTCACCTTTGGGTGAGCACTGGATATCCTAAAATTTGTTGAGTAAAAGCAAGATGTACTATTTACCAAAATGATATAAAAATATGGGACAATATTTAACTATACATAGATATATAAGGAGTATAAAAAATGGGACAATAACTCTTAGCAGCTATCCTTGAGATCTTTTCTGCCCAAATTTATTGGTCAAAAATCCATCTCACTGGATGAAATGAACAAATTACTAGAAACATACAACTTACCAAAGAAACTACAAGAAAAAAGTTAAAATCAATAGCTCTTATGAATATTGATGCAAAAATCTTCAACAGAATACTAGAAAACTGAATTCAAAAGCACATTAAAATGATTCTGCAACATGACCAAGTGGGATATATTCCTGGAATACCAGGATGGGTCAACATGTGAAAACTTATCAATGTAACACATTATATCAATAGAAAAAAGGGAAAAAAAGAAACACATGATTATCTCAGTTGATGTAGAACAAATATTTGACAAAATTCAACCTCTTTCATTATAAAACCAATCAAGAAAATAGGAATAGGTGAAAACTACCTCAACATAATCAAGAATATATGAGAAAAACCTATACCTAATGTCATACTCAACAGTGAAAGACTGAAAACTTTTCCTCTAAAATCAGAAACAAGAAAAGGATGCTACCCTTTGCCACTTGTATTCTACATAATATTGGATATTACAGCTAGAGCAATTAGGCAAGAGAAAAAAATAAAAGGCTTCCAAATTGAAAGGGAAGAAGCAAAACTGTGTGTTCTCAGAGAACATATCATATAGAGAAAACTCCAAAGATTCTAAAAAAAAAAAAACAAACCTGTTACAACTAATAAACAAATTCAGCACAGTATCAGGATACAAAGTCAGCATAGAAAAACCAGGCATGTTTCTATACACTAAGAATGAATAATCTGAAAATAAAAGTAATAAGATTATTTTATTTACAATAACATCAAAAAAATGAAATACTTAAGAATGAGCTTACCAAGAAAGTGAAAGACTGAAATACCACAAAATGTTGTTTAAAGAAATTAAAGAAGACAACCAAATGGAAGAACATCCCATGTTTATGGATTGGAAGCCTTAATATTGTTAAGGTGCCAATACTGCTCGAGTGATCTACAGAATCAATTCGATCCTTATCAAAATCCCAATGCTTTTTGCAGAATCAGAAGAAGCCATTATAAAATTCACATGGAATCTCAAAAAACTCCAAATAGTCAAAACAACACTGAAAAAGAACAAAGTTGGAGATCTCACACTTTCTGATTTCAAAACTTACTACAAAGTTACAGTAATCAAAAGTGTGTTACTGGCACAAAGGCAGATATATAGACCAATGTGATAGAACAGAGATCCTAAAAATGAACCCTTGCAAATATGGGCAAATGATTTTCAACAAAGGTGCCAAGACCATTTAATGGGGAAAGGACTTTTTTTTTTTTTTTTTTTAATGTTGGAAAAGTTGAATACCCACATGCCAAAGAATGATATTGAACCCTTACTTTATATCATATACCAAAACTAACTCAAAATGGATCAAAGATCTAGATGTAAAAGCTAAAACTTAAAATTCTTAGAAGAAAGTAAAGGGGAAATTTCATGACATTGGCTCTGTCAATGATTTCTTGGCTATGACACTGAAAGCAGAAGCAATAAGGAAAAAAGATGAATTGGATTCATCATAATTAATATTAATAACTTTTTGGCATCGAAGAATACTATCAGCCAGTGAGAAGGCAACTCATGAGAAAAATATATTAAAATTATATATCTGATAAGGAAGTAGTATCCAGAATGTATAAAGAACTTCTATAACTCAAAAACATAAAACAAAGACCGTATTTTTTAAATGGGCAAATAACTTTAATAGACCTTTTTTCAAAGAAGATATACAAATAGCCAATAAACACATGAAAATATGCTCAATATTAGTAATAAGTAGGAAAATGCAAATCAAAACCACAATGAGATGCCACTTGATACTCATTAGGATAGTTATAAAAAACATAAAATAACAAGCATCAGCAAGAATATGGAGAAATTGACACACTTGTGCATTGTTGTTGGGAATATAAAATGTTAAAATGTTCCACAAAACAGTATGGCAGTTCTTAAAAAGAAAATTAAACATAGAATTACCATATGATCCAGCAATTCCACTTCTGGGTATAAACTCAAAAGAATTGAAAACAGGAGATTGAACAGAAATTTGTACATTTATACATGAATGTTTACGGCAGCTTTAACCGTAATAGTCACTAGGCAGAAATAACCCAAATGTCCACTGATGAATAAATGAATACAAATGTGTTACATATATCTAATGAGACATTATTTGACCTTAAAAAGGAATAAAATCCTGACATACGACAACATGAATGGCCCTTGAAAATGTGCTAAGTGAAATAAGCAAGACACAAAAAGACAAATATTGTATGATTCCAATTATATTAGGTACCTACAGTAGTCAAATTCATAGAGACCAAAAACAGAATGGTGATTCCCATGGGTTGAAGCTAATGGGGAGTGGAAAGTTAGTGCTTAATGGAAACAGAGTCTCAGTTTGAGAAGATGAAAGAGTTCTAGAGATGGATGGTGGTAAAGATTGTACCACAATGTGAATGTACTCAATGCCACTGAACTCTGTGCTTAAAAAATGGTTAAAATGATAAATTTTATGTTGTGTATATTTTACCATAAAAAGGTCCCGTAAACAAGGAAAAAATAAATCCATGCCTGGCTTCAGAGATCACTTTACTACCACCTTCCGGAATACTCTAGTCTCAAGATGAGTGAAGAAGGTATCATAACTTCCCATAAAACTGAAGATAAGACAGTAGATTGTCCCTTCCTTCTAAATTACAAGAGCTTGCTAAACACTTAGAAGATACTTTGGCTCAGAAAAAAGAATAAAATTCAGACCACATTAATAGCTTTTGGGATTAAGCCATTAGATAAAGCAAAGAATGAGGACACCTCTATGTCTAGTCTACACAAAAACAACCTTCAATATTGTAAGGGACACTGGGAGAACACTTACTCTGCCTTTATTAGTATATCTTAGAAAGACACAATCAAAAAAATAAAAGGACCAACTGACAAAACAGCACCTCTCTGTGAAAGTAGCTGCTCTCATCTATCCACAACTGCCCTTGACATAGAAAGAGAGAAATTTCTATGCAATTGTAAAAATAGAAGATTGATACTGGGGGTAGGTATATTATCTATGAAAAACCCTTTTAATTTTCCATTATCCCTTCCTAGGAATAATCAACTCTCTCAGTGGTAGACATATCAAATAATTTTCAGATTCTGCCTTTATTTTTCTTTCTCTTGAATCAACACATTTTTTGTTCAGTAATTCCACTTCAGTTCATCTGTTGAGAAGAGATCCACTTTGTAAATGAGATACCAGCATTAAATGTGAACCTGACAGTCTCTTTCTGTAGCTCCCAGGAGAAGAATGCCTGGTCTATAATTTGGTGGTGCCACCAGCTAATTACCTGATGCCTTTGTGATTAACATCTCTGACTTTGAATGTGTCTCCAAGATCCTCTGGGGCAAAAACTGCTCAGATGTGGGATTCATACAGGATGCTAACCCCTTAAAGATGTCTATCAATCTGGTTATGCATTTCTCGAAACTGGCCCGAAATCTACTAAAAAGAACAGTATTTAATAACTTGGTCCATTGTATCTACATACCTCCAGAAAGTTACCTCAGTTGGTATAATACCTCATTATTCCCTGTACCAGTGCTTGTAGTTCACTGTTCACTCTATCAAAATGATAAAAGACTTGTGTACCACTTTGGACAAGATTTAAGTGTCATCACTTTGTACAAGATTTAAGTATCATTAACAAGATTGCACTCCCCCATTTCCCTGTAGTTCCCAACCCTAATACCATCCTACTGCCACTCCCTGAGGCAGCTGCTTAATTTATAGCAGATCTATACTTAGAATTTTTTTCATATATTCTTGCACTCCTGCTCACAGTATCTTTTTTGTTTCATTTGTGACAGTTACTCCCCAACAGTTTACAACAACGGCTTCTTAATTCTCACAATTGCTTAACCATTACCTTACTATGGTGAGCACAACATGGCCTCCCAAAGACATCCACATCCTCATCCCTGGAGCCTGTGACTATGTTATGTTACATAGCAAAGAGGAAAGAAAACAACTGATGTGATTAATTTTAATAATATGATGTGAGAAAAGTTCAACTGGTCATTGTTGGCCTGGAAAATGGAAGGGGTCCACAAGCCAAAGAATGTGAGCAGCCTCTGCAAGGTGTAAAAGGCAAGAAAATGGGTTCTCACCTCCAGAGGGGAATGCAGCTCTTGTTAACTTCTTGGTTTTAGCTCAATGAGACCCATTTCAAACTTCTGATATTGAGATGTATAAGGTAAGTTTGTGTGGTTTTAAGCCACAAAGCTTCTGGTAATGAGCTATAGCAGCAATAGGAAACAAACTGAGTGATATTTAATTTCCTCTATAAGATTCAACTGTTGTACAATATGTGAATGATCATCTGTCATGCTCTCCAGATAGTCTTGAAAAACTGATTCCCTGTATTTGTCAAAGTGGTAGCATACAATCGACATAAAGTCTCTAAATGTCAATTTTGTCAGCACAAAGTGCTTTTACTAGGACTTAAATTCTAGGCTTGACAGTTTGCAAAATGGAAAGTCCTTTTCTCCTCAAAGTTTGGAAGCTCTTCATGACTTTCCCTGGCTAGTTGCTAAAGGTCAACTTAGAGAATTGCTTGGCCTCATAGAATCAACAAGGATCCTTGGTTTCATAGGATCTCAAAGGTCATTAGATGTTTGAATCTTAGCTTTTGAGAACTGGCTATCCCTTTATATGATCTGATGAAAGTGGACACCCCGAGTCCTTGCTCTGAAAAGATTCATTAGAAACTTTGCCATTTAAAGGAGGCCTGTTAGTCCCCTTTACTCATGTGCTCCCCAATTACTAAACATGTTTTTTCTGTTTGGATATAAAAGATTGGGCTAGCTTTGGGTATTATAACTCAGCAGCCCAATGGACATCAGAAACATTAATATCCCGCTAATATTCCTAAAGTTACTTAATGAAGGTCAAACAACTAAGAGGTGAAAGAAATGGGATGTGGAGCCAGGAAGCTTGACTCCAGAACCAGTATCTTATCCACTAATTACTCAGCATCAAATCACTGAAACACTACACAAAACATAGTCTTTCATAAGAATGTGAACATGAAATATTACTTGAAATAGTCATCACTGACTAAGACACTTTTGCTTTCTTTCTTTTAAAAATAGGTATGTTCGTTGTAATTTTAATGGAAATATATTTGCTATCTTTCTGTTCTACCAATATATGAGAAAAATACATTAAGTCATTCATACACAGTCATCACATTATTATAAAACACACCATCTCTAAGAGCTCACCCTAAAATTTAATCACGAGAATTCCTATTTTGATTAGCTGTGTGTCTTGGCCATGTTTCTATGTCCCATTTTTCCCATGTGGAAAATGGAAATAGAATTCTAAGGCAAAGTCTTTTAAAAATATTTTATTTAGGCCGGGCGCGGTGGCTCAAGCCTGTAATCCCAGCACTTTGGGAGGCCGAGACGGGCGGATCACGAGGTCAGGAGATCGAGACCATCCTGGCTAATACGGTGAAACCCCGTCTCTACTAAAAATACAAAAAAAAAATTTTATTTAAAAAATATTCTTCAGGACCATTACTTTTTTTGGGTGCACACTTCCATGAATTTCAATGAAGAGACACCACCAGGATACAAAGGAGTTTCATCACCCCCCAGAACACCCTCATGCTATCCCTGTATAGTCATATTTCCTTCTCATCCATTACCCTTGGCAACTGTCGACTTTTATCTCCTAAACTATGGCTTGTCTTGTATAGTATGTCATGTAAATGCAGTCTCACAGTTCGTAGCTTTTTGAGACTGGTTTATTTCACTGGGCATGATATCTTCTTGGCACTTATCAATACTTTGTTCTTTTTTATTGCTACATAGTATTCCTTTGTTCCAGTTTGTCCATTTACTCACTTAGGGACATTTGAATTGTTTCCAGGTTTTGGCAGTAATGACTACAGCTGCGGTAAACATTCATGTGCAGGTTTTTGTGTGAACATAAATTTGCTTTTCTCTAGGGTAAATATCCAGGAGGGGATCAAGACATACTCAGGATTTTCTCAAAATATGAATTTCTAGAATTCAGGAGACACTTGGCTTAGTCAATTATCTTTGAAAGGATCCTATAATATGGTATCTCTAAGTAAAAGGGAATTTAGTAAAAGTTTCCATGATGATGCTACCAGAGACCAATGAAGGAGCCATGAGCTTATTGTAAAAGTAAAATTACTGTATTTGTTATGTTCCTCTGGGTAAAATAACTCTGCTTGGTCTGAAATGCAGTTGCCATATTTTTTGTCTTCACATTCAGAGAACATAATGTCCCTCTTTGGTAAACTTTAAGATAATGTATCCCATGGCACAGGGCAACATCAGGTAATTAAACACCACTTAGGACAATGGTGATCTTAGAGGAAACATAGTGTACACGTCTACATGGGGAAAGCCAACACTTTTTTTAAAAGCCTCTTTTGAGCATAAAAAATGTTAACTGGTTTAGATATTTTAGTCATATTTTTCTGAATCCCTCAGAATCTTATTCAGTTACTGACAGAAGAAAAGACTTCAAAAAAAAAAGATGTGGATTATATCAATGAGAAATAAAACTAATTTCTTTTCCTCAAAAAAGGGCTATTAGACATAAGATACAAGGATCAGTCACCTTCTCATTAACCTCTCAAAATTAATCTATTTCAGGCCAGACTGGAAAATGTTTTCTCTCTAAAAACTACCATGCAGTGTAACAGTTAATTGTTATTCTTATCAAAGAATGACCCACATTAACATTTACTTGAGGTCATTAGCATGTTTATAAAAAAGGGAGAGAAATGAGCATTCTTTTCTCTTCTGCTCTTTGTTATGGGGTGTTATGGAAGAAAGTCGTGAGAAAAAAATAAAGCACATATTTATCAATATTTCAGACTAATCTATACATATCAAAATGCCTATACCCATCTTGGTCTTGAACTGGCAGACTAGTGACCAGATTTAAATCACATTTACATGCAACAGGATTTGGGACCATTGTGCTTTTTTTCCCCTCAATGTAACCAGTGTTAAACTAGTTAACAAAGACCACGGAGCTGAGGACAGAGGTCACAAAATAATCTCTTCATTTAGGTACAGTGAGATTAATGATTGGAGCAAAACACTCTTTGATTATTTCATGAGATTGCCTTTTTCCTTTTCTCTTCACCAGAGTAGGCATTGTAATACTATGAAAAATGAACTACTTAAAAAAGAATCAAAATTTGGGGTATGCTCAATGGTTTGGTAAATATTAAAATGCTTTAGGTGTTCAGAAACATGTATTTATAGATACAGACAATAAATATTTTTAAAACCCTTGGTCTAAAAATTAATTATTAAAAGGCTTATATAATATCAGTGACAACTTCTGAGCTTCCACGAGTTATTTCATTTTTGAGAAAAATGTTAAATTTTATTTTGAAACCTAACAAAAGTAGATTGTGCTGTCAGTTCAAAATCTGACTACTTGTGTTAGCATTGAGAAAGTCACAGGCAAGTGTCCTGAGTTAGTAGTAGTGATAGATGTAAATAAGTATTTTTCATTAGCTTTAAGGGACAGAGGATATTTTGCAGACTTTGAATAGTTGGTTGCAAATCATAACATCAAAAACTTTAATGTGATGTGGAAATGAAAACACTATTATTTAGTTCCATGATCAACTTGGTCTACTGGTATGAAGAATGGTAGGAATTGAACAACACAAAATGTGCATCTCATCACTGTAATTATAATTTCATAGCAATTATTTGTAAGCAAGGGCAGATATGAACCATACATGAAAACTCCCAAATGCAACTTATTTTGAGAAAGTAAAGCATTTAACAGTATTTGATCTATTGTTGACATTGTGAGCTGTAGTATGAAGAAGTTTAACAGTTTTCTACAAAACTCTTATTTCCATACACATTTTTACATTTTTCTAACTTGGAAAATCTGGTTTACTATAACTTATTCAAGTTTGAAATATTTTTGATAAAGAAATAACAGCACTGCTATAAAAAATGTATGTTTTTTTTTCTATGAATTGTAAGGAAAAATAATGAGTGAAGGTTCTCTGCCTTGAGTAAACTTGAGCAGTATTTAATCAGGACACCTGAAACCACCTTTGCAAAAACTATGACAGTAAGAAAATTCTGACACTGGAAAATTATGACAGTGAAAGAAATTTGACCTAACCAATTCCATCTTGCTTCTAGTCTCCAAGCTACCCTTGTCCATTCCTCGGCATAGGCCAAGATAACTATGGGAGGTGTTTAGTTTACAGTTAAACTTCGAAACAATGATGACAGTCCTTTCCTGAAACAAACTTGCTCCTTGCTTGGGGGGCAGAGCACCTTTGTAAAATTAACAAATTAGCCACAAGGAACTATGGCTCAGGTGTTCATGCCACCAGAGGCCACACGATTCCTAACCTTCCCAACTGCTTCCATAGATAACGTCACTATTGTAAAACCTAAGATTAGTGTTCAAGGTACTTTTTACTCTTTATTCTGATGGACCAGCTAGCATCACCCAGACCAGTAAACTGGCTCATCTGATCCTGTAGTCCCCATCCAGGAACTGACTAAGGGTGAGGAGACAGCTCTGACTCCCTATAATTTTATCCCCTACCAATAAACATCCCCCATTCCCTAGCCCTATGCCTACTGCACTATCCTAAAAAAAAACCCTAGGTTGGGCCAGGCGTGGTGGCTCACGCCTGTAATCCCAGAACTTTTAGCAGGCCAAGGCAGGCGGGTCATCTGAAGTTAGGAGTTCGAAATCACCTTGAGCAACATGGAGAATGCCTGTCTCCATTAAAAATACAAAATTAGGTGTGGTGGCACATGCCTATAATCCCAGCTACTCAGGAGGCTGAGGCAGGAGAATCGCTTGAACCTGGGAGGCAGAGGTTGCAGAGAGCCGGAGATCAAGTCATTGTGAGAGGTGACAACGTGGTAGCAGCCCTCATTCTCGGCGCCTCCTCGGCCTCAGCGTCCACTCTGGAGGCCTTGAGGAGCCCTTCAGCCCGCCACTGCACTGTGGGAGCCCCATTCTGCGCTGGCCGAGGCCTAAGCTGGCTCTCTCTGCTTGCGGGGAGGTGTGGAGGGAGAGGTTCCGGGCGGGAACACGGGCTGCGCACAGTGCTCACCGGCCAGCGTGAGTTCCCGGCGGGCGCGGGATCGCGGGCGGCACTATGAGAGGGGGCTGGCACTGCCAGCCCCGGGCAGTGAGGGGCTTAGCACCCAGGCCTTTTCCACACTGTGGAAGCTTTGTTCTTTCAGTCTTCACAGTAAATCTTGCTGCTGCTCACTCTTTTGGTCCGCACGGCCTTTATGAGCTGTAACACTCACCGCCAAGGTCTGCAGCTTCACTCCTCAGGTCAGCGAGACCGCAAACCCACCCAGAGGAATGGACAACTCCGGACGGGAGGAACAAACAACTCCGCATGGGAGGAAGGAAAAACTCCAGATGAGTCACCTAGCTGTAACACCGCGAGGGTCGGCGGTTTCATTCTTGAAGTCAGTGAGACCAAGAACCCACCAAATCCGGACACAATTGCACTCTGGCCTGGGCAACAAGAGTGAAACTCCACCTCAAAACAAACAAAAAGCAAAAAAAAAAAAAAAAAAAAAAAAAAAACCAAAAACTAAAGAACTCTAGGGTTTCTTTCTTTCTTTCTTTTTTTTTTTTTTTTAGACGTAGTCTTACTCTGTTGCCCAGGCTGGAGTGCATTGGCACAATGCAACCTCTGCCTCCCAGATTCAAGTGATTCTCCTGCCTCAGCCTCCAGAGTAGCTGGGATTACAGGCACCTGCCACCAGGCCCAGCTAATTTTTTGTATTTTTTTTTACAAGAGATGGGGTTTTGCCATGTTGGCCAGGCTGATCTTGATCTCCCGACTTCAGGTGATCACCCGCCTCGGCCTCCTGAAGTGCTAGAATTACAGGTGTAAATGAGCCACTGTGCCCAGACAAACCCTAGGTTTTGAATTTTCTGGGAGACTGTTTTTAGTAAAAGCTCCTATCCCGCTTAGCTGGCTCTGCATTTATTAAGCTCTTTCTCTATTGTAGTACCACTGTTTTGGTAAATTGGCTCTATCTGTGCAATGGGCAAGATGAACCCATTGGGTGATGACACACCTTCTATATTTGCTCCAGTATTTTGCAAAAAAGACACTGGGTTAGACAGTGTCTCATTTCACATGGCCTTGGATGGATATAGTTATACTGAACATAAGGTGCATGAACCAGATGTTGGGCATAAATTTCACCCTAAACTAGATATCTCAAAGCATTCAGCTTTCCTACAGCCTCCAATAAACTTAGCTTTCTTGTCTTTCTCCTATATCCATTTCTTGTTCTTTAAAGAAGATATCAGTATCAAACTGAAGTCGTAGGAAAAAATTTGTATTCTCAATTACTTTTGTATTCTCAATTACTTTTGCAGGATAAATTGTAATCGACAGTGGTAGTAATGAAGAAGTTTAGAAGTCTTAAATAGTCCTTTTAAAAAAATTGTCAACACATGTTGATACTTTTTGGTTAAAGAGTCAGTAAAGTACTCGAAAGAGCATAGATTTAGAAAAGACATACCTATATTCACATTTTAGTTCTTTCACTTCTATTCACTTCTGCGAATCTGGATATGTTATTGATCCTCTCTAAAATAGTTTCCTTACTTGTAAACTGCAGAGAAAATACCAATTTCCTAGCGTTGTGAAGATTCCATAACGTATCCCTATGTAAAGCCTTTAATACAGAGCCTGCGAGAGACTTGGTACTTTAAAAATGCCAGTTGTTACTAGCATCATTCCCATCAATCCCATTCACTAGGCATTTCTTTATGTAGTTGAAATTTGGAGCAAAATGGCTAGCTAAGTTGGCTAATACTAAAAAGGGAGGAAGGAAAAAAATCCAGTTTGCCACCCTTTGCAGCATTCTTCCTTCCCTTGCCTGACTTATAATGACGAGAGAATACTGCCAGTGGTCTAGAATTCTTAGACAAATGAAATTTGCAGTTACAATCTCTCCAGGAACAATGCATGTATAGTTCAGATTAGAAATGTAGGAAGTGGAGAACAGCTTCATGGAGTGGAACAGTCAGCAATTCACAGATTTAATAGTGAAAATATATAGTCATGTTAATTAAAAAAAAAAAAACCACAAGATAAAAGGAGTTAACCAGATCTCCAGATTTATTTCTTTATGTAGTAGGTATTGTAAATTCCTTCTGTTCTCTTGTTTTCTAAAATTTAGCCTTGCTTATATTTTAACAAGGCAGAAGGGAGAAATAATATTTAGAGCAGGTTATTGGCTATGTGTTTGTGGTTCAATCTTTGTTGAGGGGGAGGTGTTTGAAATAGTTCACTGACATGAACAACGTGTTTATGTTTTCAGGTTCCCAAAGTTTTTGAGTACACCTGGAAATAATCCTCACCTGGTAGAATTCTAGCGTAATACCCAGAGCAGCACCGATGGTTTGGTTGTGCCTCCTGTATTCGGCCACCACAACAAACTCCAGTAGAATTCAGAACAAATGGGATATACTTTTCTTCACAACAGCGGTGTCCAGGCTTGGGGTTATACAGCACTCCGTTACAACAAACCTGAAAGTTTGAAATCAGTTTTAAAGAAATATCAGTTTAGTTAACAGTATTATGTCACTCTATCTCATGTAACATAATTATTTTCTTATAAGGCATAGAAGATCTGAGACCATATTACTGATATTTCATTGGTTTAAAAATGTATTTTCGAGGATCGTTCAAATTTTTTAACTGTTATTTGATAGAATGTAGTTTTTTTGAAGTCTTCAACCATGTTTTGTGCTCTGTTACAATACTCTAAATATGAATTGTCTTTTGAATGTCAGTGTTTCTGAGGTAAAGATGTTCAGAATTGTAAATAAACAATTTCCTTCTTATTTATATATATATATTTAAATGATTGTTTAATTTTAAAAACACCACATCCATGGATATTGTCTCTTATTGATCCTTTTTCAAAATAAATTGTGTTTTTTCTTGTAATTTATATGATCACTTATTCATGAACCCAATCTTCAGACAAGGCAATCACAACAGAGTCCAATATTTACATGTATATGTGTATATATACATATCTCATAAGCCACTACCTTTAAAAAAGGATATCTATAAGGAAATTAATTTTGAAAAGCCCCTTTAACTCTGTTTTCTTTAGGAACTGTGAAAAAAAATTATGTGCTTGAACAATCAAATAATTATTTGCATACTCACTTGAGGTCTGAGAGACTGACACACTGTATATACCACAAATCAAACAATGAATAGTTGCTAAAACATAGCATCAAAACCCATACTTGGCATAAGTTACCTTAATTGGCTAGACATTTCCTGTAGTAGGCAAAAGCAACCACTATGAGGCGTCTCCCACTTTTCTTTTTTCTCATTGCTACCTTCAAAGTGCACCAACATTTGAACCAATTCAACAAAGAACAGTAGAATGTAGAAGTTCTAAGTCTTCAACAAAGCCACTAGTCTAGTATTTCATTCATTTTCTAAAAATCATCTAAAAGCAAAGACATTCAGCTCTTAAATTCAAAGTCTACCACTGTGGTCCTCAGGCAGCCTTGCTAACTCAACTGTAATGAATTTCTTTCTTTGGGTTTAGTTACTGGCAATAAGGATTCAAAATTTTTCTAATTGCAAGGATAAATTAAGTGACAGCTCTCTTTGCTGCCATATTATGTGTGAAAAGTAAATTTCAAAATCTTCTGTGTGAAAAGCAAATTTCAAAATCATGTCCCATTTTAAGAGTTAAGTAAGGAATATTCTCTAGGTTTTATTTGGGATTTGTGAATGATGATAAAGGTAAAACAGCACACACTTTCCTCTTGTTTTATGACGGTGGCCTAAAATCTTGCCATTTGTTTTTTGATCTTAAAACATTTATTAAAGTCCCATTCACATAGAGTTAGTTTCTGGACAAAAACACATCCAATATTTCAGCAAGTTTATCCAGTACTTATCACCTTCTTTTGAAATGATTCCTCAAATATTTACTTACTGATGGGCCATTAGAATTGGTTTACTTCTATGTTTTCATTATCAATGCTTTCTTGGGCTCCTTCAGCCAAGTAAAACGCATGCTTTTCTTCTAAGCCACCCTGGTTCAGATCATTGATGGGTCCCAAAGGAGACTTTTTCAAGTGATTATTTCTCTTAGGAGTTCTCTCCATAAACAGAAAATTTCCTAATTGAATTCAATTTTCGAGTTGTCTCAGACAACATAAATGAAAATTTCAATAGCTTACTTCTGTGCGGTTAATTTTCAAATAAGCAGCCTCTTCCTTGCTTGATGATTTCAAAAAGCATGTTTCTAATCCAGTGATTCTCAGAAAGTATGATTCCTGGACCAGTTGCAGATGCATCACTTAGTCATGTAGTTTGGCTCTGTGTCCCCACCCAAATCTCACATTGAATTGTAATCCCCATGTGTCGGGAAGGGATCTGGTGGGAGGTGATTGGATCATAAGGACTGTTCCCCATGCTGTTCACTGTGTCTCTTTTAAATTAAATTATAAAAATAAAAATAATTTTTATATATAAAATTCTTTTTTAAAATTATACAAATTTTTATTATATAATAAAACATTTCAGTTTGTTTACTTTGATATATCTCAATTTTTACTCACCTAAAAATTTTAATATATAAAATTTATTATATATTTATTATATAATATAAATATCTTTTACATAAAATTTTAT